>NC_056726.1:601914811-602154811 GCF_019279795.1 Protopterus annectens
CCTGTTTATTGCAGGGGTACACCAAACTGGTTTCCTTCTCTTAGAGGAGTGAATTTTGGTTTTGCTAGGGCTGGCACGATCCATGCATCCTTGTAGGTGCTCATAGAGTGCATTTGTAAAGGTTTCTGCCTCTTGGGCAGCGTTATCCTTTAGCGTGGGGGCTGTAAAACTTACCGGCTCTGTCTTAAGTAAGGTGAAGTTTGCTTTAGAAATGTTTTTTACTGTGGTTTCCTTAGTTGAGGGTGGTGGTGGGGTGTGGACATCCAGAGTGATTAGTTTATGGTCTGATCTAACCAGTGATGGGTTGACCTCCGGTGCGGAACACCTGTCACCCATGTTGGTGATGACCAGGTCCAGTATGTTTTCACCTCTGGTAGGGAAGTTTACCAGCTGATCCACGGCATTTGAGTCGATGAATTCCCGGAAGCGCTGGGCCTGGGAATTTGTATTCAAGTAGTTTTCCCAGTGAATGGTAGGGTAATTGAAGGTGTTTGGTAGGACCTTCATGTTCTCCAGTGTCTCCAGAAAGGTGCAGTGGTGGTCCTGGGTCATGGAGGGGTGATATGTAGCAGGCCACAATTTGCATTGCAGATTTGCCTGATGCTAGTTTCACATGGATGATCTCAGAGGTATCATGCTGCAACACTAACCTGGAGGTGTAGGTATTCTTGATGAATATGGATACACCCCCTCCTTTTGTGTTTCGGTCCGTGTTCTGTGGCCAAAACGTGTGGTAGGAGTTGTAGCCCGGTAGTGCTGGAGTGCTCTCTGGAGCCTTGAACCAGGTTTCAGTTACTGTACAGATGTCGACGTTCTCCATACTGAGGAGTGCTTCGAGCGCGTGCATTTTGAGATTTAAACTCCTGGCGTTGAATAGCATAACCCTCAGTGTTTTTTTGTTAATTGTGCTGTTTACGGAGGTGGGTTTGACTTTTGAGTCTTGCCTAAAAATGGCACTATGGGGGCAGCAAGAGACTTAGTCAGTATTCGAAAGCCTAGGGGTGACAGGTGCAAGCCATCTCTTGCGAAGCAAGGCGGCTTGTCAAGCATGTCGTCCCAGGTTGACAGACACTGGATTCCCTTTGAATGACACCAGAAACTTGGCCAATTGTTGAAATTGATCATTTTTTTCTTTATACTGAGGTATCATTCTTGTTGAGGGCAGGATGCTACTCAGGGTCAAGGTCATACCAACCTGGGCTACATGATCAGAGAGCTCTTCCATGTCTCTTTTCAGACCTCCCAACCGTTCCGAATTACTCGTTTTTTACCGAGTTTTGGAGTCCAAATGAAGGGGTGCCACGATTCCCGAGTGGCACCCCTTCATTTCCAATTTTTCTTTAAAAATTTTTACGCTTTCGGAGCTGACGTCAACACGTGTGCAATGACGTCAGCTCCGTTAGGCTACCAGCCAGTCGGAATTGAGCTCAAGGAGCTCACATCATCATTTCCGGCTGGCTGAATTAAGTTGTGAAATGGCGGGAATGGAATCTGATACAGCAGTTCGCCAAGCCGGTATTAATGGCAGCAACACTTCGCCGAGCCGGGACGGGATTAATGGCAGCAACAACATGGGGAACAGAAGCTGAAATGAAGAGCACAGCGGGAATGGAAGCTGATACAGCAGTTCGCTGAGCCGGGATTAATGGCAGCAACATGGGGAACAGAAGAGCTTGTGCAGAAGGCTGAAACAGCAGATCGCAGGGATTAATGGCAGCAACAACAGAACTACTCAGGGTAAGGAACCAGTGTGTGTGTGTGTGTGTGTGTGTGTGTGTGTGTGTGTGTGTGTGTGTGTGTGTGCGTGTGCGTGTGTGCGTGTGTGCGTGTGTGTGTGTGTGTGTGTGTGTGTGTGTGTGTGTGTGTGTGTGTGTGGAACTTGGAACTTTCCATTAATTTAGTTTCTGTAGATGCTTGTGCCATTCAGTGGAATGGGTGCACAATTTGAATTCTGTCTGGTCTTTATGTGAAGTCCACTGCTTAGATTTATTGTATGTTAATGAAGTCCTCTGCTGTTTTATTGTATGTGAAGTCTGCTGCTGATTTAATTTATGTGAAGTCTGGTTATGTGAAGTCCGCTGCAGATTTATTTTGTTATGTGAAGTCCGCTGCTGATTTATTTTGTTATGTGAAGTCCGCTGCCCTGAACTACACTGAGATGAGAAGCTTGCCCTGAACTTGAGCTACACATTCTGGTCTTCCAGGTAAAGAAGACGGAACTGCTGCTGCTACTACATTTAATTTCTGTATTGGAACTTTCCATTTATTTATTTTCTGTAGATGCTTATGCCATTCAGTGGAATGGGCGCACAATTTGAATTGCGTCAGGTTTTTATGTGATGTCCATCGCTGCTGCTGAGTTAATTTGTGAAGTCAATTGCTGTTGCAATTTGTGAAGTCCACTGTTGATTTAATGTGTGTGTGTGTGTGGAACAGGCGCACAGTTTGAATTGCAACCGTTTTTCATGTGAAGTCTGTTGCTGCTGCTGAGTTAATTTATGAAGTCCATTGCTGTTGCAATTTGTGAAGTCCACTGCTAATTTGATGTGTTTGTGTTTGTGTGTGTGTGTGTGTGTGTGTGTGTGTGTGTGTGTGTGTGTGTGTGTGTGTGTGTGTGTGTGTGTGTGTGTGTGTGTGTGTGTGTGTGTGTGTGTGTGTGTGTGTGTGTGTGTGTGTGTGTGTGTGTGTGTGTGTGTGTGTGTGTGTGTGTGTGTGTGTGTGGTAAAATACCCCAGAAAGATATGCCTGGTGATAGCCTGAGTTCCCTACCCATACCACCACTTCTGACTGAAGGAGTTATAGCTCTCAACTGTACAGTGTTTTATCTGGAATGTGTTTGGCTCCTTTTGGTTTGTTCATCTTACAATTTGAATGGTGCAGTGGTATTGCTGCTCCCTCACAGGAAGATGTTCTCAGGTTTGATTCTTGGTTGAAGTACCTTCTGTGTGGAGGAGTTATAGCTCTCAACTGTACAAATTTTCACATAATGTCTGGAATGTGTTTGGCTCATATGTTTGGTCTGTTCTTACAATTTGGATGGTGCAGTGGTAGTGTTGTTGCCTCACAGCAACAGGTACTCTGGTTTGATTCTTGGTTGAAGTGCCTTCTGTGTGGAGTCAGCATGTCCTCCCTGTCTTTGTGTGGGTTTCCGCTGGGTGCTCTGGTTTCCTCCCACAATAGAAAGATATGGGGCTATAGCATTTCTCCCCTGGCCTCTGCTGAAAATTAACTTCTCCCAAGTCAGTCTTTCCCAGTAAACAAATGTTAAAACCATAAATTTTATTTTCTGGAAAATCAGTGAGAACTGAATTCACTAAATAATGATAGCCATTTAAGTTCGTCTTCCTATCTTTTAGGAAATGCATGGCAACACATTTTATTCTAGCAACTTTCTAAGATTATACAAATAATGTTTAAAATGTGTCCCCAGTTTTGGGCCTTTGTCCCTTCCAATAAACTTTGGCTTTTACCTAATTTCTTGTTCTGCACAGTTCTTCAGGGAAAGAGAAGTTTAGTGCTGCTTATGTCAACTCTACTCATATTGTTTGTAACACAACAGGTAGTATACTTGCTTTTTCTGCAGAAGGCTGTGGGTTTTACTCCCACAGTCTATTGATGGATTGCTGATATGTATTGTGTCATACTTTTAAAGGGGCTGGATGCTGCAGTGCTGAGAATGTCCTCCTTTGGCAGAGATACCTATTAACTATAAACCTGTTATCAGTTTGCCATCCATTCCCTATTGAAATATTACTAGCTTATCATTTTTTTTAATGTAACATAGGCAATTTATCCTTCAAGGGCAACAGGCACTTTACTTGTTGACAAAACAATGTATAAAGTTGTTTGCTAGAAGCAACCTAATTACAGATCTCTTTAACATGGTATTTAGATGAATTTTACTTCTGCAGAGATTGTGCATATTTACTGATATTGGTGGATTGTAGAAGTTTGAGTACACTTTTTATGATGGCGGTGTTCTGAATTGGGCAGTTTTGTCATTATTGGTTCATGCATTCTGTTTCATTGCTTACTGGAAAATGTTCAAACAATAAATTTAAAATGCACTCTAACAAGTGTGCTGTATTATACAAGGAATATAATTTCATAAAGTCAGGAAGGTGTATCAAAGAACACATGTTTGTTTCGTGTGCAACACGGGGCCTATGATTTGAAAACAGCCCAAAGGTAATCTTTACCATTGGCTAGAATCAGATGCATTTTCTTTGGATGTAGGTTTCAATGCTGTTTCAATGAATGTGAGTTTCAAGGGCAGAGAAGTTGTAATGCTGTCTATTTTAATTGTGAGACTGCATTGCTTTATTTAGCAGATGTCTGTTAGTGTTTGTGGTATATGTAAAATAAAATCCAAATAATCATTGTAGAAGTAAAGCAGTATGCACATTAGTGTTTATGGTAAATGGGGCGAAATTGTCATGTAATGGGGCATTAAAATGGCTTCAGGGGGACTCTGGGGCTGTAATTTGGTTGTCTGTTCTTCAGTTTGCATTTAAAAGTTGGTATCCCACAATACTATTGGAGTGGGTGGGGTTACATAATTATGTATGCAAATTTTATGTTAATCAGTGTACAGATTTGTACCTATTTTTCATGGCCTTTGTCCAGATTTTTGATGTTTCCAAGTTGAGAGGTATGTCTCTTTTCATGTAGTCGAGGGAGGTACGTCTCAGGTCATTCACGCCAACATGAACAATGACAGTCATTAGCTAGTAATTTACAGATAAAATGTAGGTAAATCACATTTAATGACTTTCCACAATAATTTCAGCAGTATTTTGCAGAAAACAATATAAAGAATTTTATTATTTTGAACTGAAAACTCTGAAAAAAATAAATAAATGTGAAATATTAAATAAAATCATAAGCACCACCAAATTAAACATATAGATTCACTATACTGACAGACACATATAATTACATATATATTTATGTATGTAAATGCGTATATATATATATATATATATATATATATATATATATATATATATATATATATATATAGCGAACATATTACAAGTTCGAACCAAATATGGCCGGGACAATATGTTCGAACTTGTAATAGTGTGAACACTGAAGGAAAAAAAAGAAAAAACAAAAAAAACAAAATTAAACTGCTCCAACCCCCCTGCACCCCCTGCGTGGGAGGCTTCGCCAACCACCCCCCCTTACTTAAATATACCAACTCCAAGATCGCACTACATTGCGGAAATGGGAAATCATCCCATTCTGCTCTGTCCGTAGTCCATTCACAATTTTAAATGCTCGAAGTTATGGTCTCAGCTATATCGTCTTCGAACATGTAAAAGTTCGATCTACCGAAGGGGACCCATATATATATATATATATATATATATATATATATATATATATATATTCATATAGATATATATAGATATATAGATATATATATATATATATATAGATATATATATAAAAATTTAGAGAGACAGAGAAATACATGGGAGACATCTAGAGGAAAGGGAACATACTGCACTCAATAAAATGTCAATGGAATCAAGTTCATTTAGACCAGGAAGAAGTAGTGGACCTAAATTTATTATCCACACTTTTTTCTTCTGATCAAGATAACATTATTTATGAAATTTATTAGAGTTTCGTGATTCTTTGTTGAAAGGGACCACAAATCTCTCCAACACAGAATGTACCACACCCACTGATAACTAGACAGATAACCAGTTTGGATGAGCAGTTAATCAGTTGTTTAATCACAAATACTTTATGGGTGTTTCTAGACATTGGTTAGGAAACAAATTACAAAAGAAAAAAAAAATGATCTGTTTTTAAGATGGTCCGAAATCTATCAATTGTTTTTTTAATCCTTAGTATTTTGTTACCATGAGTAGTATCCAGCAAAAATAGATATTTTTCATTCCTGAGCCTGGGCTCCTTTTAGCTATATTTTAATAGCTCATGTCTAGGATGCTTTAGAACGATCTTCCAAAAAATGTTGGGGATGGTATCCCTCTCTACAAATCTTTCTTGAAGTTCAGTAGCTTTTTTTATAGCCTTATCGATTTTACTACAGATACAGCTCATCCTCAAAAACTGTGACTATGGAATATTGTTGATAATAAATTTAGGATTACAGCAAGAGGCTGATATGAAGGCACTTTTGGTGAAGGGTTTGCGATACACTGATGTTTTAATAATGTCATCAAGGAGCTTTGTTACTTATACATCAATATAATCAATAACAAAAAAAACGAGTTTGATAGTAAATGAAATACCCATTTCATTTGGATTAGATATTTTACAAATGCCTGTAGATGAGAATGACCTGCATCTAAGCCACAGTTCAATGTGAAAATAAATCATGTTCTGGTCATTTTTATATATGTATACATACTCAAAATAACTCATCACTAAATATGCTTACAAGGGGGCAAAAGTTGCCCCCATGGCAGTAACACATAAGTAACATTTTCCATCAAAGTGAAACGCGATCATCTCAGTAACCATTTGAAGAATACCTAATAAAAACTGGTTAAATACCACAGAGTTAAAAAAAAGAAGTTATGTACTTGCCATAACATTCCATGCGAGTTGTTCATCTCGCCTTCATTCTTACACATGGGTTCGGAGCCGATCCATCGGCTCCGAGTCGGCCGCTTTTCACAAGCTCAAGATCTTAGAGTAGCTCGAGGCCAAGTCCCAATCCCATGATGCTGTCTGTCCTTCCTCAGATCTAGTTAGCTGATCCCAGCATGTAACAGATATAATACATAACAGGTACTCCAGCTGGAGTAAGAAGTCACATAACAAGACCCACCAGACGACAAGTCTTACTCGTTCTTCGAGAACCTGAAGGAGGAAGGAGGGTGGGAATGTAAGAATGAAGGCGAGATGAATGACTCACATGGAACGTTATGGTAAGTACATAACTTCTTTATGTGAAGTTGTACAATCTCAACATTCATTCTTACACATGGGTAGCGTCCCAAGCACCCTAATCCTCGGTGGCTCACGGGAGTGTATTCCTGAGGACAGTGGAACCAAAGGAAGCCCTGCCCACTTTGTAATGAGTGATAAAGGTATGTGGCTTAGACCAAGTGGCAGCTGCACATATAGTGTCCAAAGGTTATAGAGCTGCATAAGAAGAAGAAGTGGAAACAGCCCTAGTGGAATGCGCTTTCACGCCATGCTCTAATGGTTGGTTCGCTGAGGAGTATGTAAATTTAATGCAATCAGTTAACCATTTGGAAAGGGTAACTTTAGACACTGGTAGCCCTTTTTTAGAGTCAGCATGAGAAACAAAGAGTTGTTCAGATGTCGTAAATTCCTTTGTTCTGTCCAAACAGAATCTCAATTGTCTGTGAACATCAAGCTTATGCAACATATACTCCAACTTGTTGGAATGGTTACTGAAAAAGGATGGAAGTTCAATAGTTTGATTCAGGTTAGTCTCGGAACACGCCTTTGGCAAGAAGGACGGACTAGTCCTCAGTGACACTCTGTCAGGATGAAACACCAAATATGGGGGTTTGATAGATAGGGCTTAAAGCTCGGACACTCTACGTAATCAGGTAATGGCTACCAAGAAAATAGTTTTCCAAGAGAGGAATTTTAAAGAGCAGGATGATGCAGGCTCAAAGGGAGGGAGAATAATCTATGACAGCACAAAATTTAGATTCCAGGGAGTAAAAGGTTGTCTAACAGGTGGCCTAAGATGAATGGTACCCTTTAAGAAGGCCCTACATAGTCTGTGAGGCATTAGGTTAGAACCTTCAGATCCGAGGTGGAAATTCGAAATTGCAGCCAATTGAACTCTTATAGTGGCAGCTGTAGCATCTTCATGAAAACGCTTAGACAGAAATTCCAGAATACCAGCAATCGGGGCAACGTAAGGATCAATATTACTCTGGGAGGCCCAAAAAGCAAATCACTTCCATTTGCTGGCATACAAGTTTATAGTGGAAGCTTTATGCGAAGATACAAGAATATGCTGTACCTCCGAGGAAATGTCATGTGACCTGGCTAGGCTGGGAATCGGAGCAGCCAAGCTGTCAGTCTGAGGGAATGAAGAGAGGGACAGAGGACCCTTGACGAATATGTCAGCAGATCGGGAACTGGGTCCAGAATCCAAGGTTCCTCCAGTTGATAGAGTCAAAGGAAGGGAAACCAAATCTGTCGAGGCCAAAAAGGGGCTATAAAGATTACAGTCCTTCCCAGGGCTTTGGCTTTCTGTAAGAATTTCAGAATCAGGGGAGCTGGTGGAAAGGCATATAGGAGTCCCGGGGGCCAATCGTGTATGAGCGAGTCCCTTGGGTTGTCCCCTGGTGGGAGATTCAGGGCAAAGTAGCTTCTGCATTTGGCATTCATAGGGGATGCAAACAGGTTGCAGCAAGGCTGGCCCCATCTGTGGGAAATCATCTCCGCAACCTCGAATTTGAGAGATCACTCGTGTGGTAACAGACTGGCTCTGTTCAGTTTGTCTGCGATCATGTTGGATTTCCCTGGGATATGCATTGCTATCAGAAAGCGCCCTGTGGATTCCGCCCACTGCTAAATTCTCAAGGCCTCTCGACATAAGGAGTAAGACTTAGTTCCCCCTTGTTTGCTGATGTACCAGACCACAGACATGTTGTCTGTCTGGATCGCAGAGGAAGAGAGCCGTGGAAGTGTGCAACGCCAAAAGCAGTGCTCTCAGCTCCAGAACATTGATGTGCAACTGTGACTCTGTTTCTGACCAGGTGCCTTGGGCTGTTCTTCCCTGAAAAAGCCCCCCCCACCCTATCAGAGAAGCATCCATGGTCACCATGGCTGATGGTGGGGGAGAAACAAATGGTCGGCCTTCTGTTTCCTGGTGGCTGGTCAACCACCAACGAAGATCCTTCTTGCAAGAGTCTGTAATCATTATCAAGAATGACATCGGAAGTTGTTAGTAAGACCACTGGGTGAAGAGCAACAATTGAAGTATCCCCATGTGCATACGCCCCAGAAGAACTGCTATGAGTGTAGCTGCGATGGAACCTAGTAGTTTCAATACTTGAGAGGCTGGTACTTTTTTTCTCTGCAGAATGTCTGATACCTGGTTTGGAAGAGTGGCTATTCTGTCCAGTGGCAATTTTACCATGGCGGTGGTGGTGTCTAATTCTGCTCTGATAAAGGAGATATGCTGCAATGGCAATAACGCAGATTTGCCGAAATTTATAGTTATCCCTAAAAGATTGAGAGTGTGATCCCTGGACAGAATTAGTTGATGCCTGGAGGCGGCAGTAAGGAGCCAGTCATCCAGATACGGAAACACTTGGAATCCTAGATGCCTCAGGTGAGCTGTAACCACTGCCATGCATTTGGTAAACACTCTGGGGGCTGTTGTGAGGCCAAAGGGCAGTGCTCGGAATTGGTAGTGACTGGCTCCCAGACAGAAATCCAAGTGATCTCTGGATGGTCTGGCCATTTTGATATGATAGTACGCATCCTTGAGATCTATAGAGCACATCCAATCGCCCGTTCCTAGGAACAGAAGGGTCGATTGAAGCGTGACCATCCGGAACTTCTCCTTCTTTACAAAGGTGTTGAGTCTGCTGAGGTCCATGATGGGCCTCCAGTCCCCTGTTTTCTTTGAAACTAAAAAGAATCTGGAGTAAGTTCCAGATCCTATCTGGTCTGCTGGGACTGGCTGGATGACTCTCTTTTCCTGTAGCCTCTGGATTTCTATGGCTGCTTGATCCCTGAGACTGGGTGGAATGTCTGGCATTTTCTTCCGAACAGGTGGAGGTTCTAAGAATGGGATAATGTAACCTCTGGTAACAATGCTTTGTACCCAAGAATCTTTTGTAATTCCTAGCCAGGCATCTGGATACAAAGACAAGTGACCCCCGACTGCCTCCAGAATAGGACAGTCGGGCCTCCTTTCAGGAGCGCTGGTAGGGCTTATCAAAGAACTGATCCCTGTCACCCTGGTTTTGTGGACCCCCTCTGCCGTTGGGGTGGCATCTTCCATTATTACCTCCTCCTCTGCCCCTGGAGGGGGGTTCAGTACATGTGTTCTGGAAAGCTCCTTGGGACTTCCGGAACCACATTTTTCCACCTTTCTGCCATTTGGGGTATGGTCTAGTAGGGGTGAAAAAATGGACTCCTACGGCAGATAAGAGTCTTTCCATCTTGCTGACACCTAGTGAGAGTCACCTTGACTTTGAGCCCGAAAAGAGATGAGCCATCAAATGGGGTGTTAACGAAAGAAGACTTGAACGTTTCCACAAAGGAGCATAAGCGCATCCAGGAATGTCTCCAAAGAGCTACTGCTGAACCCGCTGCCAGACTCAAACCATCGGCTACATAGGAAATAAGCCACATGGACAAGTTAACTATGGAATTAAGGGTATTAAGCTGGGGTGTCACCTTCTCAGAGACACCACCATCTGTACTACCCTGCTGAGTATCTCCGAGCTCTTTAAGGAGATCTCTTTGAAGATGGGTAAAATGAGTCAAGTAATTGAGTGATTGCATAGCAAAGGTCACAGAACTAAAGATGCATTTCCCGTACCTGTCCATAGTCCTGGAATCTCTATTAGGAGGATGGACAGTAGAAGAGGTTTCAGACATCTCTTTCCTGGTGGCCGCCGCCATCACCATGGCATCAACTGGCACTCCCTTAGTGAGGACCATCTTATCTTGAAGGGATGTAATAAATTTGTTGGGCCTCTGAGGGACAGGTTCCATAGTATCAGGAGACTCCCACACCCTTCGAGCAACCAATTCCATTAGTTCATCGAAGGGCGGAGTCACCCAGGAGGTGTAAGTTTGAGACTCAAAAGCCTTCAGGAGCACTGACTCATCCTCAGTAGGGCTAACGGACTGCCAGTCACCCCTCTTCATAAGGACCTCAAGGATATCAGTAAAGGAGATATCCTCCGAGGGGGACTGTGGGGACACTTCTGACTCCTCTAAGTCTGTGTCTGATGTAAGAGACTCCTGTGGGTAGTCTAAATGCCTCCTCTTGCAAAGTCTCTTCCTGAGAACCTCATCAGTGGGGGCTTCTAGTGAGGTCTCAGTAGAACATGGGTCACCCAATGGGGCTACCTGGGGCGCTGGGTCTCGATGCTTCACAGGGACCTACAATGAAGAGGCAGAAAGTGGCACTTTAGGGGAGGAGGGCCCTGATGACGTGTGCATCTTGGAAGACATAACCCTCCTCATAGCATCGAAGGCTCCACTGCTCCGACCTGAAGAAGCCACCGGTTCCGAAGAAGATGGCAACCTATCCGGTGCCGAGACAGTGGGCTGCGACCCAGAGGAAGGAGCCAAGCTCATCCGCGCCAACGGTCCAAGAGGGAGGGTCAGAACCGACGCATTGGTTCAACTCTCCTTCCCCCTAGAGCCGACCAGAAAGTGTTGGCTCCCAGACTCTTCAAATGGAACCAAATAAGTCAGGGTTGATGGAGCTGAAAGCACTGGAACAGGCCTCAGCTCCGAAGACTCCACAATAATCAGATCCCCCCCCTCAGCTCCGAAGGCCTGGCTTGGCTCGGAGGAGGAGTAGTCACAGCAGGTACGATGGTCTTGGGCTCTGAAACTGGTTGGGTCGAAACCGATAATAATTTGGCCAGTACCGGGTTCTCGAGAAGCCTCTTCACCACTCAGTCCACATCCACATCGGAGAGGGTTCTCGAAGAACGAGTCGAAGGAACCGAAGAAGCCACCAATTGCAGAATGGGTGACCTTAAGGTCTTGGAGATTGGCTCCAAAACTGGGGACCGGCTCCAAAACACTAGCTCAGTGCACGGCTTCAAAGACTGCAGAGCCGGCGACCACATCTTCACAGCAAGGCTAGGAGCTAATGCAAAAACTTGCTGTAAAGATAAGAATAATGAAAAAGATGAATAATACTGGCCTGAGCTCTCTAACAACCTTCGATCTGCTGCAGCAACAAACTAGATCTGAGGTAGGACAGAGAGCATCATAGGATAGGGACTTGGCCTCAAGCTACTCTAAGATCTTGAGCTTGTGAAAAGCGGCTGACTCGGAGCTGATGGATCGGCTCCGAACCCATGTGTAAGAATGAACGGCAAGATTGAACAACTTCACGTCACTCCTTTTTAACCAAAAATAATTGCTTTAACTTCAACTTCATATGGTACCAATGTGCATGCCTATCTTATTTTCCAAATATAATTGGTCCATTAAACTTAATAATTGTGTCTTGCATTGTTTTGCTTTCTTTCTGTTTTTTTTTTTTTTTTTTTTGCTAGGTGACCTCATAAGAGTAAGAATCAGTTTGCTGTTTGATGCAAAGCACTTTTTTTTCATTTGTTGTACTCCTTACAGGCAAACTACTTAATGCAAAAGCTACATAAGAGCAGATTTATTTTATTACCAGTTTCAAAACGGAACATTCTCGGGTAGTTAAGATGCTCTGCATGCAATTATATCCCAAAGAGGATGGGTAATACCTTCTACAGTCGTAACAATTGCTTTATGTACTACTCAAGCCTCAATGTTTCACTTGTGTGGTCCACCATTACCCAACACTGCTCACTATATCAGGTATTACTGAATACATTGTGATCATTTACCACGGTTACTTAAATTGTCCATCTTTACAGTCATGTCTATGGCTTGTAATAACCTCTATGGATTGCCTCATAGGCCTATTTATGTTTTGCGGGTCTGTTAAACTTCAGCTGTCTTAAGATCATGCAAATGGGTTATGAGTTGATTTAAGAAAAATAGAAATAAGTATTAGTGCACAGAAGCACCACTGTTCCAAAGGACAGAGTAGAATCAAAGCTAATGAAAGGACTCCCTGGATGAAGAACTGCAAGGTAGTGTAGCTTACAAATGAATGTTAGCAAATTATGGGCATTGTGCAACAGGTTTTCATTATGCATCTAATTATGGCCAGTTTTCCTTTACTTAATTTTTTTTGTGTGTGGTTTGGCACTGGGTGTTGTACTACATCCCCCAGTTGCTTTTGCCATAGACAATAAGTTACTCCTATATAGGTCTCTAAACACACCAACAGATCCCTATGATGTGGTTCTAGAACATTATATATCAACATTACTCTTGTGGCTATGAAGTAAAACGTAGTTACTTTATTTACTTGTTATATGTACAATTAAATGTGGCAAACCTCACCGACTCACCTGCCGGTTCAGTCACTCACCCATCCATCCCTGCTTTTGCTCTCCTTTAAAGAGGTTTGACAAAGGTTACTCTTCTATGTTGTTTTGTATAGGGTAGTGTTCCACAAGACATTATGATTTTCTACAGGACTACAATGTATTCACATTACAGCAGTCTAACAATTATGTCAAGTACAGAAACTACGTATCAAAATATATTTTTCATCTTGTCTCATCTTGAAACTTTTGTAAATATAATTATTTGAAGGTCTGTGCATGTATTTATATTTTAACCACTTGTAATCCTTATACCTGCTCTACTAACTGATATATGACTTTCTGTTAACAGTAAGCTCTTTGTATAACTTCATGGTTTATCATATGGGTACATTTATTTATTTATTATTTGTTGACCAGGAACGTCCGACTAGGACAGAGATTATTTTCAGTGGAGGCCCAGGGAGAAACACTCCCAATACATGTGTTTGGAATGTGGGAGGAAACTGGAGTACATACAGGAAACCCACACAAACTCAGGGAGGACATGCAGACTCCGTACATAAGGCACCCCAGCCAAGAATTGAACCTGAAAACCTCTTGCTCTGAGGAGACAATGTTAACCACTACACCACTGCACTGCCCTGCATATTTATACATACTTATATATACATATTTTTCTCTTTTACTTTAGCTGGCATTGCTTAAACAATGCTTGGACTAATTCCATTAGCCTGCTATCAAGCAAACAGAAAGCAGGGAATGGGAAAATCACTGGGCAAATTCCTTCTCACTTGTTACTAACTTCTGCGTTTCTATGGTGTTTGCATTGCTAGGTGTAACAGTTTCATTTATCTTTAACATGCAATTACAGCTGAACATCATACTATTTGTTCTACTAGATGCAAAATAAAACACTACACTTCTTTAAATAATATTATAAATAATAAATGACAAACCTTACATAAATATTTTATTAGCTAAGCTTGTAATGTTTATGAAAACATTCCTCTATTGAGCTGAATCTGTTTTTGTTCAGATAACAAAGAGGCACACCGAAAACCAGCTGTTTCTGGAAATTCTCTTTACAGCATAACATTAAATAAAACATTCTACAGTATAATTTTAGCTATGATATTAGTTCAACCACATAAAAAGATTTGAGCTTAAATAAAATCCATACAACTGAAATATATTATTAGCATGGTCTTTTCTAACAATGGTCCACTTCTCTGTCCAGTGTATGACTCGTATGCAATAATGCCAACATAATTTGGACGTAGTATGCATAGGATGGCAGAAGTCTTACTGCCAAACTATTGCAGCAGTACACAACCTATTACTTGAAGATGTTCATCAAATAACTGAGTGCTCCTTACCTCGTTATACTTTCAGGAAGTTCATCACTGAGTGGAACTCGATCAGGAGAGGTGACTATTTCATCCAGTACTTTCAGCATATCTTGTAACTCTGCATGAGGCACAGTGACCATGGAAGGAAATTCACAATCCTTGCTGTGGAGTAGATGATCTTGCTCTTCAATTTCTTTGCATAGTAGCTTATCTTTGACTTCCAGAATTGACATTCTTTCTCTAAGGATTCTGATTTCTTCCTGTTAAAAGTACAGAAAAGTTTTAGTAATGAACAGTGAATATTTTTTCAGCGTGGTACAAGCAAGAGAACATTTGCTGAAGAATCAAAGGCCACTGGGACAAGTCCTAGATCAGGATTACAATCAGAAGGGAAACACTGACATCTGGGTATGGCACAAGACAGTACATTCCCGTGCAAATCTAAAACCAAGGCGCCATCTAGAAGTGATGGTGCTGTCCTGTTAAGCATCAATGTGTAAGAAAAAATACTAACTCTTGATACAGCATTCAAGAGGACAAAAGGCATTTTGTTCAAACAAAAATAAAATTAAATTATGAAAAAATCCAAAAATAAAAAATACTTAATTTTTACAATAAAAACATTTTCCAAAAAATAACTAAACTGCATGCTATTAAATATCCTTTTATTTCTTGACCCTTATTCACCCTGTACATATTTTTTTCATTCATGCAATCATGCATTCTGTTTCTATATACAGTTTTATGGTGCTCTATCTTCTTTATAATGCCCTGTTTTGAAAAATACCATAAGGACAATTCAGAAAGGTTACCACAGTCTAATGTACACATCATGATAACCATTTCTGATTGAGAGACAACCCTAATACAGTGCTATTTCAGTGTTTTAGAGTTTCCTGCTAACATTTTAGGTTGTGGTGCTCATGAATTATTGTGTATTTAGTCTTCAGTCAGTGGGCCAATTCATCATCGATGCTGAGTGAACCAAAGACCCAAGTCTTCAGTTAACGTTGGTCATCTTTTGTGTTCAAAACTGTTTATGCTTCAGACTATTTCATGGCTGAAATGACCTAGAACTATAATTTTGTCTTTGAAGAGCCTCTAGGGTTCAATGTGTGAGAATGCACTTTTATTTTTACTACTGTGTTACAGTATTTTGGTTTCATCAAGAATACATCACAGCTATTTGTTGTTTTGCTGAGATTTACTAGCACATGAGGCTTGTTGTTGTTATTCACATGGATTTATGCTGAAATTACGATCTCAAGCACCCTTGCTACTTGTTTACAGTTGTTGGACATTTTTCTTGAACTTTAGCTGTTTGCTTGACAAAGACATTATCTACTTATATTGGACTAATTTATCTTATATAGGATTCAGTTTGTTTGAGCTCATTTTAGATTATATTTAAAAATTATCCTGCTTATGTTTACTTTATTTAATTTTATGGTCACTGTAACTTTTATTTGGTATTCATTTTCTGATGTAATTTCTCAAACATTTCAACAGATAGTATTCTTCATTTTCAAATTTTTGTTTACAATGCTTCACTTTCACTTTTTAATTGTTTGTACTGTGCTTATGTTTAATCATATTAATAAAGAAGTTGAAGTAGAAGAAATATCTTTCACCTCATTATCTGCTTTTCCCTATTATCCTGCCAGACAAACCTGCCCTTCTATCTCAGCCTTGCACATCTTACATTCTTCTTTCTTTTCCTAATCCTTGTACATATGATCACTGGTTCTTTCTAACTTTACATCCTTGGAGACCATTAGATAGTTCCATATCATCCAGTACTGGTGGGAATCTAACAATTTCCCGCATTAAATGGATTTTCCCAAATCTCAAGCAAAAATTTGTGATAGCCCATGCAGTCATCTAAACTAGTTTTAAGGTGGTTAGGTAAGTACTCTGCTTGATATGAGGGCAGCTTATTACAGAATAGTGGGGCATGTTGGGTGAGGTACCAGTTGTACCATCTGGGGCTGTAGATATGGTAGAAAAGGTTTAGGTCTCTTGAGAGACCTAAAGGAAGTCAAAGTGAAATGCATCACGCAAACCAAAGAAGGCTAGGCAGGAGTCTGTATTACATTGCGTACATGGACAAGACATTTAGTCTACACAGTAGCTAAGGGTACTGAGATCCAAAATCATTCTGATGAGGAAAAGCTGACGTATCTTGAGTTGGCTGCTTATCAAGGCAGATGTTAAAGAAGCATTGTATTCGATAATAGGCCTAATAAGGATGGAATAAGCAGAACTTTAACTTCTTTCCACTTTCAAGAGATACCACAAAGGAAAATCTGTGCAATGTAGATGGAATTTCTAACCACTACAGAGGTGGTTAGGTCAGAGACAGTCTGTTATCAACATAGGTACCCAACTCCATAATGATTTTTTCAGATTTAGCTGAAATGTTATCCATATAATAAGCGGTAATGATATTAGATTTATCAAAGGAAACTATGTTGGATTTCTTTGTGTGGAGTTTGAGCCCATAATTAACACACCAAGAACTTCTTTGGTCTAGTCCTTACTAGAAAATTTGAGTATCAAAAGGGGGTTTGATAACGGCCCAAAGTTTGCAGTAATCAGCAAACTTAGTTATCCACAGTCCCTGGATATCCACTTTCATCTTAGAGAAGTATATAGCAAAGTGGAGGAAGCCCAGGACATAGCCCTGTGGTACACCACTGGTGATGTTTTTCTGTCCAGAGCAAATGACCCTGACATTATCTATCCAGCAAAACTATTCTTGGATTAATGTTAAGCTAGGAGACTCTGCAAATAATTCCAGCATGATGGATACTGTTGATGGTCTTATCCATGGCCTCAGTATCCCTTTTGAATAATTCAAATAGGTTGATCAGGCCTTTTCTGCCCCTTACAAAGCTAGTCTGGTCCATATCCAGATATATAAGGTCATCTACTATTGACATTGTTAACCTTTTCACCAGTATTCCGAAAGTTGATAGGCTTTTTAATGAGTCTTTTGTACTGTGTTTTTTTTTTTTTTTGAAAGTAAGGATATTAATTTAGTAACAGATTTTATGGAGTTCGTTTTGGATAATAATTTTATATGTGAAAAACAGAACCACCAAAAAATTGCTGTTTCTTAGTTTAACTATAATATATTCCATAGTGTTGCCATAACTACTAGTGCAACTAATAAGTCGATAATTCCCAGAGTTGGTAGGGCCACCTTTAGGCAAGGGAACTACATCAGCTGTTGTCCACATCTTGGAGATGTAGCCATAAAACAGACTCAGGTTGAAGAGCTGATGGAGGAGTTTGTTACAGTGGATTTAGTGCTTCTAAGCAAATATCCAGGGATACTGTCAATACTCATGGAACTGGTATTTTTAATTTTGGAAAGTGTCAAAAGGACTTGGTCCAAAGCAATTTTGGGAAGGAAGGTGTGAGGGATTATGGAGGGGGCACAAGCAAGGGTGGGTGAAGTGAAGTTGGAAGATAATTTGTTGACAAGAGTATTAGCAATGTCACTGGGGTTACAAAATGAGATACTATTAGATGTTAGTACAAAATTGTTGGTTACTTCTAAGCTTCCTGATATAGCAGAAGAAGACCTTAAGGTTCATAAGTTGTTACTAAGCTATCAGCCCTGGGGCCTATACAAGCCTAGCCATAACAATTCCCTGGATATTTCTTCCCACAATATTTACTTCCCTGGACCCCTGTCTAGCATGGTGACTGACATGATCCCCAGGGTGAATTTCCTATATTTCATCCAATTCTCAAGGTTCCTTTTGAAGAGGGCCAAGGAGGCGCTCTGCTTGACATGTATGGGCAGTCTATTTCAGAGTATGGAGAGTCACTGGGTCAGGCAACTATCCCTCCAGCATGTTTTTTTCATTGTGATGACAAGGTTTACATCCCTGGAGTGTATGTCTCTGAGGAATTGGGATTTCTTTAAGTGGAGCATGTCCAACAGCTCAGGGTTTGACATGGCTTTGTATGTTAAGCAGAGATGAGTAGACGATATGCCACAGAGTATAGCTGGAGTTTTTTAGATGGTCAGCATAGGGCATCTGCTTTAGGCCTGTGATTCCTTTAGTCAGGTATTTCTGTGGTCTTTCCAGCTGTTGCAGATGTCTTGTGAGGTACATACCAAATGGGGTGTTGTACTCTATAATGGGTCTAATGAAGGATGGGTACAGTGGGACAATGACCTCCTTTTTTCTGGATGAGAAGCCCTTAGTGATGAGGTGTGCCACATAGAAGGATTTCCTGACTATTGTGGTGATGTGGTTATAGAAGGTGAGACCACTGTCCACCTGTGTCCCTAAGTCTCTCATCACACTTTCGTTGTTTAGTGCACTGCCACCTATGTGGTAATTCATGGGCACATGGTTTTTCCCAAAGGGGATAACTATACATTTCTTGGCATTAAGCTTGAGACAATGGCTCTGGCACCAAGCATCTGTTTCTGTAAGGCCCTTTTGTAGAATATCCACATCATTTGGGGATTCAGTAATGGCTCCCAGTTTGCAGTCATCTGCAAACTTTGTTAGCCAGAGTCCCTTAGTGTTGTCCTGTACTTCAGAGAAGTAGATGCCAAACAAGAACAGTCCCAGGACTGAACCCTGAGGTACTCCACTTGTCACTTGTCTGGAGCTGGATTTGGAATCGGCTACTTTTACAGTCTGTCTTTTAAATTAGTTGCAGCTTTAAATTCGTTGCTGGACTTGCATTTCCCAATGGTAAATTTGAGAGATGTACTTACCAGTTTTAAATCCCTAAAAAAAAGAATTATGTGGGCATCTTTTCGATAAAGCCAGGAACTTTTTAATACAATTTGTTGATGTGGTACTGCAATCACATGGGTGAGTGAGAGCGTACAAGTGTGATATTAACCTCAGAGGGACAATATTAGATGAAGGTTCTATTTATTGTTTTTCCAGCAATACAGCTGGATTAAATTCACATGTTGGAGTCAGTGGCTCATACCCAGATTTTAACTTTTCTTCATGGTTAGTTAAGACTATCCCTATTTCATTGCATTTTAGTGCTTCTAACAATGCTAATGAGACTCAAGATTTTTTTAGTTTGGAACGGATGATTTCTGCGTTTGAGAAAAATCTCATTACAATAAAACAATTACAACTGAACAACACTTTACATAACTGAATGTATTAAACAGAAGCTAGTCCCTCTGGGTTTATGGACGTATGCACTTCCTAATGGAATGACTGTGGACTGTAAATTTTAGAAAGATTTTATGGATCTTTTCAACATGCATGGCTTTGAATTAATATACTTAATTATTTAACACAATAACTGTATTATATCTAATATGATTGACAAACATGAAGGGCAGAACTAAAATATTATGGAAGATATATTATTCCAACAATATGAAGTTATATATAAAATGTTTTTGACAAAGTTGATAAACATTGTTCATTGGTTAAGAATAGAAAAGTTAAGAAAATACAAAGAAACATTGTACAATACAAAGATGCTAAAGCGCATCCAATTTCTTGTGTTAAAAAGAAAGAGAGCAAAAAAGTTAACAATGTCAGTTTAGATCAAAATCATAAAGAAGATCATTGTACTCTCAGTAATTATGAGTATCATTTTGAAAGTAGTCCCAACAATGATGAGGGTGGTCATATGTCCTCAGGTGAAGGTGCTTATTATTCAGATCATTTGGAATTTCCCCCTTTGAGGAGACCCCAAAAAACAGCAAACCAAAGGAGGGATTATTCAGAGGTGGATCCCTCTCCCCCATTGTTCAGAAATTCTGGAAAGACCTTAAAGAAACAGAAAAATCAAGGACGAAGCGGGGGAGAGGGCCTATGTTTCAATACTAGGAGATTATGGAGGTATATTATTAACACACAAAGGGTTTAATATTTTTAATTATAGTCATGTTACTATAACTATTGCATTTTTTATTTTTAAAAATAGATTTAAGATTATTCCTATAAAGCAATATGATTTAGTTAATTCCCTGTTAAAACTAAAATTATTTATTAGAAAGTTAACTTTAGCCTTACAATTCCAGAATAAGGATAACAATCCTTGTCCAATGAAATGTAAAAAGCAGAGTGTTTATAATCCACTACCGTACCCCACTTGTGTCAGTTTTGGGGAAGATCTGTGAACTTGATATATATACATATAGGTTCACAGGGATGAAAAATAGGTACACGCATAAATTCAATCTGCAATTGGACAGCTTTACTTTAATTGTATAATTGATTAATTGGTGCAATGAATATTTGTGTAATTAGTATATCTTTATATAAGGAATGGATTTTTCATGTGGTTTTATATTCTATAAAGGTTGTTGAAGCCAAGGCACTAAAGAATTTCAAGAGTTTTTAATTATTTTGCAATAAAAAGTTTTTTTCAAATTCCTGGCTATTGGTCTTGTGGTTTGCTCTTATTTGTTGCCCTTGTGGTTGATGTATAAATTCAGTCTTACCCTGGGTGAGAGGCATCTTTTGAACTCACTAATTAAAGATTGATCAGTTGGAATAACAAAACCAGACGAGGGGGGGGGGTTATATTTGATGTAATTGACTTTTCTAGTAGAATGTTTACCATCTTACAGGGTGAGTTTAATATTTGTTAGTTTCTGACTATTGACATTGTTAACCTTTTCACCAGTATTCTGAAGGTTGATAGGCTTTTTAATGAGTCTTTTGTACTGTGTTTTTTTTTTTTTGAAAGTAAGGATATTAATTTAGTAACAAATTTTATGGAGTTAATTTTGGATAATAACCAAAAGAGAAACCAAAACACATAAAACATAAACTATGCACTTTCGTAAAAACTTCATCAGACCATGACAATACTACATAATTTTAGTTTTAAGGTTATAGAAGTTATAAATGAACATGGTAGATTTGGGGATGTGATTAATCAGACTGAGAGTCGTGAATTATTTTGGATACTACCTTTACAGGCAGACAAAATGTGTGGACTTAATAATAAGGTTTCTTTAAAGCTAATTATTTTATGTCATGTGCATGAGCGCTGTTTAATGACCGGCTGTTCATATTTTAAATTTGTATTTATTGATTTTATCTTTGTAGTATTGTCATGGTCTGATTAAGTTTTTACGAAAGCGCTCACCTTTTTTTTATATATTAAAGTACCTTTTGCTGTTGTAACACAGTTTTTTCTTATTAATAATTTTATATGCTTTGATGATAACATTTACAAACAAATCCAGGGAGTCACAATAGGAGCAGTTTGTGCAGTATTTTATAGGTGCTGCAAGGTATATCTCTATTTTTTGGATGATATTTTTATTTTGTGGGATGGCCCTGATGATTAAGTAGATGTTTTTATTAACTATTTGAACAATTCTGCTATGTTTTTAAAATTAAAAAAGAAGCAAGTCCACCGCAACCAAAGGTCATTCAACACAATCAACAAACATAGAACAAAAATGAAGAAATGACCAGCACAGCTGAACTAAAATAATAACATTTATTCAAGACAGTGACTGCTTTTGTGCATAAGCACTTCTTCAGACTGAATAAAATTAAACACTCAAACACACTTAAATACTGCAGCTCAATTGAAAATCACAAAGAACAGAACACCTATAAAACAATTAAACAATTAATCACCATAACAACAAGCTAATGCCTGATTTTGTATGTCTTCAAGTAGGGTCTAAGGGGAATACACTCATTCAAGCCAAAATTCCTGTCAATCTGTAAAGTTAGAAATCATCTTAATTCATTATTTTCTGTTGTATTAATAATGCAACCACCCCTAATATTTTTGTTAACTGGATCACCTTAAATAAAAAACTGTGAAATACATTAGATTTAATATGCTTGTACAGTGCATTTGTATCGACATTTCTCCTAATTTCACTAACATGTTCAAGGACCCTTTCTTTCAAACTTTGTTTTGTCGTGCCAACTTAAAAACAAGGGCAATCTTTACAAGTTGCAAGATATACCAAATTTCTGCTTTTACAATCAGCGTCAAATTTAAATTCATACTTGATTTTAGTGGTCGGATGTATAAAAAAAGGAATATCAGAAATATAACATCATGCCTTGCAGCAGCAACAGCGTTGTGTACCCAGTCTAGATGACAAGATTCGTGGCTCAGATCCCATATTATTCTTATAGCAGAGCCTTTGTTTTAAGTTCTTAGCATTCCTAAAATAAAACTTTGGTTGTTCACCTACAATCTTTCTTACAGTCTCATCTGCTAATAGTATTGACCAATTCCTTTTTATGACATTGCATATAGCATTGTTATTGTTTGAATAGGTAAGTCCAATTCATAAACAATTAGGAGCTTGGTGCAAAGTTTTATTATTCCTATTCACAATATCAGAAAAATAGGGCTTCCCATATGTTGACCACAGCTCCTTAACATGAGTCATAGTTTCAGCAACCTCATTATGGGTATAGCCTGTTACATAAAATTCATTACTAAGAGATTCAAATTTCTCATCCAACCTCTTATCATTAGGATATAACCTTCAGGTTCTCATAAATTGTCCCTTCAACACATTGAGATAGGTGTAAGTTAGATGCATGCTGGTTCTATTTAATTTAGCATTTCTCCAGCATGGTTTCCTGGACATTTCTGTTTCAAGCCCACCAACAAAATTTTTTGAAATATGCACATCTAATCAATGGAGGTGTCAGAAACACAATCAGTAAATCTAAGAAAATCTGTAGTACTGCTCAGCCAATGTGTAAAACACTTAAGAAATTGAAGTGCGCCCTGACAGAGAATAACTATATCGTCCACAAGCCTATTATAGGACTTTGAATTATCAGAATAAATGTTGTTAGCAAAAATATATTCTGCTTCCCAAAAAGATATAACCATATTGGCATAGCTATTGGCACATGCAGAGTTGCAATTGTCGCACTAAAGGAGTAGTATATATTTCAAAATGCTCTACTTCTTCAAGTTTTTATATTGGGAAAACAGAACGTTATTTTTGGAAAAGGATTTATGAGAAAAACTATTATATGTTCAGGACGTTACCTGATAATGTAGTATATAAGCACTCATTAATTTGTTCTACATTTAAAACATTTTATTTTACCATTATTGAGAAAATTAATATCACCCCTACTAGTGGCAGTTGAGGGATTAAGTTAAATATAGGGAGTTGTACTGGCAATTAAAGCTTAATGCATACAAATCCCCCCTGGTCTAAATTAAGATGAGGGCTGCGAAAGTGTAACTTTTTATGAGGTATACAAGATTAGGTGCTATTCCCGGATATGATTTATGTACACTTGCAAGCATTTGTCTTCTCAGTTTAACGGGAACTATTAAGTCTTGGACACAACTTATTTTTTCATTGCAAGAGAAAATGAGGTCAAATTTCTTTCTTAGTCATGATTTGGAATCAAAAGGTCGGAAAAAAAACTCTACAATGCACAGCAAATTATCTAGAACCCTTTGGCTTCTGGGATCTTAGCAGCCTAGACACTCCTTGCTTTATCTGATTATTTCCTCTACAGATATTACAATGCAGTCTTGACCAGTTAGGGTATGTTGAAAAACATGCAGTAAAAGTGTGAGAAAATGAAAAAGGTAATCTGGATTGAGTGGGATGGCCAGGATGCAGGGAAAATGGGGATTACTGGGAGTAGTTGGGCCATGATGGACAGCAGGGGGTACCATGATGCCCTTCTCCTAGGGCTCTATTGCACCTAATGATGGCCCTGACTGCAGTGGGTTGACCATCATTGATAACAGGTGGCAGCAGTGCTGGAACTTAAGAGTACAATTGGAAAAAATGGCTACATGCCTGTGTCATGAGGCCATATTTTCTTATTCTCTAAAGACAGCTTTTTGGTACCAGCTTCTGCCAGTTCCATTTCCTTTATATTTCTACTATAATTCCCACTTTTATTTCATAACTAATAAAGCACAGCAACAATCCAGAACACATTTTTCCTTATAAAAATTGGCATATTCTCCCATCTCATTCTCATTGCAAACATCCACTCTTTTCCACTAACACAAATGTCTTGCAATACAAAATGATCTAGTTTATGTTGCTCTACTGTATCTCTATATCTAAGTATGTTTACATTTTTTCTTAGCAATTAGACCACTTACTATTCCTTTTTTTCTTTTTAAATTTTACAATTATCTATTTACTGACATCAGTCCTATCCTTTTCCTTCACTACCTGTCCTCATTCTTGCTACTATGATCTCTATCACTTCCTTCTCCCGATTTTCCTTATCTTCTTTTTTTCTCCATTTCATCCTTACTTCCCAAATCTATTTCTAGTGCAACAAATGCATTACTAGTCTTTATAGTCTTTGATATTAAACCCTGTTATGTCACTGTCATTCTGTGTGTTGCTGTCATTCCGTGTTTTCTCCTGTCCTTTCCTCTTTCTATTTCAGCAGCATTTTCATTTTGTTTTTCATTATCTTCTTTCAAAATAGCTTTCTGCATATTTTTTTCCTTTTCTTTTTCTCTTTTATAAGTTTTCAAAAATGGTCCTTCATTTGAATTCAGTAAATTGTAGCTGCTTTATTTGCTTCGGTCATGTGATCCTTTTTTGCACCAGGTAGGGATTCCTCCACTGCAAAGCATGTTATGTGCACTTTATTTTCCCCCATAAGTAGAATGGCTTTCAACTACAGTTTTCCTTAATATGTCTATCTTCTCCATAGTCCCAACAGTTGCATACAGTGCAGTCATTTATCTTATGTATTTGGTGCAGTAATTTAAAGCATTTTCTTAGATCCCAACAGAAAAATACATTATATCTGAAAATGGTACACAGAGATATGTAAAAAAAAGCATTTGAAAACAATTTTATACACCAAGCTCCATTCTATAAAACATCATCAAAAAGAGGAACTGGATTAACATAATGCATAGTGTGTTCACCATACATTTCATGTCTTCTCCCTTTACAATCTCAGCTCTGAAAGCTGTCATGATAAATGTCACAGCGTCATCAAAAATTATTTTAATTTCCATTAAAGTTATTCCAGCATCCCAGCCCCTCAGTCTTCCCATATTCTAATCAAAATGGTCCAACCCTTCCTTACTTTTAAAGCTTATTACAAACTGCCAGGATAAAGGTGTCAAGTGTGACATGGCAGTGACTGACACTCAGAAGTGTCATCTGTAAACTGCGAGTGGTGACTTGTACACTAACACCATGGCTGTGGCATCCCAGAGAATACCCTTTTCTCTGAGATACATGTCTCAGTATTAGTATATATAATTAGTAGCGAGGTGTAGAGTGCAGGGGCAAAGGCCCCCCAGCAAAAATGCTTTTAAACCATTACAACCATTTTCAATGTTTGATCTTCAGGTGAGCAATTGGAGTTTTGTGACTACACTTTTTAGTACTGACAACTACTGCATTTCACTTTTGTCCTGTAGCCATATGACAAAACATGTATGCCTCAAACAAAACATCAGACAACATTTTTCCAGCCAATTTCTGGTAGGAATATCAGTTATCTCTTCCATAAAAGACAGTTTTACATCATGCATCTTAATGTGATTTGTTTCTGCTTAGACATGGCTTTTATCACATCACCAAATAATTTGCATATTTTATCTTAAATAGTAAAATATCTCCTGCGTTAATGTAGAATGTGAAAGGAACACACAAAAATGTATATCTTTTTATAGTTATTAAAATAAAAAACATAGTAATAGTAGTAAGTAATTTTGTCTTACTTACAAAATACTTTCTCAGACTAAACTCTTACAATAAAATTCCTACATTTAAAACCTGTCTTTAAATCATGTGATTAAAAAAAATGTGACTTCAGAAAAGCAATCAAACATCGCACATGCAGAAAAATATGAAAACGCCCTTTGTGACATCCCCACACTGGGCCAGTAATCAAGGAGCCTGAATCCTCACCAGTCACCACTGACATTAGAGACTGATGTTCACTTGCAAAACAAATGGACAAACTCAGTACTTCCAGATGCAGACCTCCCTGCATCAAGCACAATTTCCCTTAACTGCACATAGGGAACACAGTCAGCCCAAGGTCTGGATTTCTCTACACCTGTCTCTCTTCAGGTCCCCAACAAGACTCCCCACTGGCACAGCTTCAGAGTTAAGTCCTCAGCTGAGTGCCCAAGCCAGATCCTCCACCACTCTCTCTGTGAAACCAGTGCTTCGTGTCCCTGCTCCAAGTAGCTGACACACACAGACACACACACACACACACACACACACACACACACACACACACACACACACACACACACACACATACACACACACACACACACACACCTGGGAAAGACTGGCACAGGTTTACTAGCTAAGCCCCCTTTCTGTCCAGACTATAATGTAGTTATCACTGCCACCAGGCACCACAAAGACACTTACCTGGGTACCCAATTACACTGAGTGAAATTAATATTAATAAAAATGGTAACGCTTGACCAAACAGCCAGGCTTCAGGAGTGGACACAGTTATCACCAAATAAATATCTGCAAATACTCTCAAAACTTAAATATTTTCTAAAAAGGACCAGTCACAATGAAAAGTTTAAATATATTTATTAACAAATAATAAAAAAACAAGAAGCTACTAAATATCTATTCATAGTAAACACCAGAGTTTCAGTCACAGGAAATATTAAAAATAACATCAATGGACTTGCACAGTTATACAACAACAGTACTTCAAATCTCACTATATTTTCCTGACTAATCTAAAAGAATTACTGTTGCTTAGTTAAGTTACTTACTACTGCAAGGCAACATGATATGGGTAAGTGGTCCTTGTCATATCCAAGGCAGAATGCAGAATGCTGAAAGGAAACTCCTACTAATATCTAAATATTATTTTTGGCTTACAGAATGACATCACACACATCTGGTCATCTAAGTCTGTTTCCCATGCTATCACCAACACTAGAAGCTGACAGGATTTTAGCACCTATGTGTTACCATATACACAGAGCATTGCTCAGATCTCTTGGAAGTCATAAAACCATTCCACTCTTTCTACAGAAGCTACAACCTATTCTCTAGCACAGACATTGGGTCTCTGGCTCCAATAAAACTGTGAGATAACATATTTATAGCTTAACCCATAAAGTAATGTAATTTCAGATATATTTTGCAAAGTCAGGTGGATTAAGATTAACCTCTTCACTTCCAGTATATGCTGTTACAATGTATACATTTAATTCAGTTACAATAATACACATACATTTATTTTCCTTCCAGCAGGGCACACTGTTGATACATGTTAACACAAGCAAACCTCACAAGTACATTTTCAGCACAAGCATCTGTACAAATCAGTTTGATATACAAATGACATATAATTATTTACAAATTTCCAGCTAACTGTGCTGGCATATGTTACAAATCCACTGCCCTATTTCTCCTGGCGTGGCTGGTAGTATTCCTATAGTCACATCCTGAAGTAAGGAAATCCCTTATAAAATACAATTTTAAAAACATGTTTTTAAACTAAACAAATACTATGATTATATATGTTTACTGATTGTGTCTTTTACTTTTTAACACTGTTTTAAAATCGATAGCTTCATTTAGACCCGAGTTCCTCTTTGTTTCCAATTTAATTTGCCAGACCACCTCTATATAGTCTAACATCACCACGATCACCTTCTTTATAATCCTTCCCCACATGATCTAATACACTACATAAATGTTGTTTAAAAGTCTCACACATAGTAGAATGTGTATAAAAAGCATTTATTATATTTTTATGTGTCATTGCATTTGAATTCATAAATCCTTGTTTTGAGCTTTCTATTACTCTTCCCTGTATAGAAACTGTCACAGGATAAATATTCTGCCACATACACCACATACTCATTACTGCAAGAAAAAAATCCAGACACCCTATAACTACACTGGATCTTTGTTAAAACTCCATATTTCAATGTACCTTACCTAATCCCTTATCTGCCCTTCAAAAATCTACTTTAAGTTCTTACTCATTTTATTTATAAACCTTGAGGCATCACAAAACCTTTGAACAATATCCTGGTTTGCACTTAATACACTCAAATTGTTTATTTTTTATTATTATTTTCTTTATTTTCTAACTAATTTATCTCATAACTATCTGTGGTATACATCAAAGTCATGGCCACTTTCCAATCACTCTCTCCTTTTTTTTTTTTTTTTTTTTTTTTTTTTTAGACTGCTTGGGACACAGTGACTTTCCTTAAACATCATACCTCCCCTAAAATGATTTAGTACACTCTTTGGATAACTTCTCCACACAAAGATCTTTTGTGTAACAAATCCAACATTTCTTTAGTTTCCTTATTATCACTAATGAGGTTTTCAATACTACATACCTGATCGATTTCTACACTAGTATTGTTTCAACCATTAATGCTACCCAAAAGTACTCTTTGCAGTGTGCAATGTGCCCAGAATTGACTCCTGTAATTCATATGGAGTTACATGTATCAGTAGCATATCTACGTGTTTCTGTAAATTCTCTTTTATGAGACCCATTGCTACTTCTACCATTGAAACTGTCTAGGTATCCATCTTCCACATCACCCTCATTTCTGCCTGAAAATCCTGGTATTTTATGATTCTGGGTCTCAGGTGTAGCAGTTTCAATGATCCATGCTACTACTGTCTTCTTTCCATAGACTACTATATCTGTCTTTCTCGTACCTATTTTTGAACTGTTGGTAATGGGTAATTCCATGTGATATAAACTTCATAATTCTCTAAAATGCTTTGTGGTTCATGTTTCTAATGCTTCTCAGCTACTTCAATATTGTAATGTCTATAAAATCCCCAATGCAACAGTCTTGCCACATTATTATGCCTTTCAGTATACAGGCCCTCTGCCATTAGTGCATCACAGCCAGCAACAAGATGTGCTTCCAGTTCTGTTTTACAGAACCCGCATTTGTCTGTTTCTCTCACATATTCAATGGATGTTGTAAACCAATGTATACGTAGCCCACTGTCCTAGGCTGCCATTATTAACCTTTCATCTTTTGTTTTAAATTCACCGCTCATTAACCATTCCTGCGTCAAATCCTGATCCACATGAGGTCATTCCAGGAGTTTTCTGTACTGCAACTATATTCATGTCGTTTGTACATTTCTTTCTCATCTGATCCTTCTCTTATATTCTTTCTTTTGTTTTTTGGCACATTCAGTCACTGCCTGATTTTTGTCTACTTCTGGTTTGATTTCCATTTCTGTTTGGCTCTGATATGCTTCTGCTGAATTAAGCTGGGAGGTCATCTCAGACTTGTTCTCCTCATGTCTTAAAACCTTCACTATGCTTGATTCTGGTGAAGTCAGCAGATATGTAGCAGTCCTACAATCGCAGATCTATACATGTAATCAGTTTTGAGGAGGTCCATACCTTCAGAACAAGCAATACATATAATCTTGGTATTCACTGATTTTTATATAGCATTTGATAAGCATTTTTCTTGTTTTTTTGTCCAACTGATCCAATACCCTTTGGGGTGAGTCAGTCACCTTGAAACTATAAGTTAGAACAGGGAGAGCAAATTAGTTTATAGCTTGGACTTTGTTCCTAAATGTCAGGGCTGCTTTCAGTATTAATTTTAGTTTCATAAAATATTCCTTACTGAATTCTGTTTGCATTTGTTCATGTTTTATTGTCAATCTGTCATTATTTCAAAAATATTTACTCACTCGCTCTTGTTCAAGTTCCTTTATATCACATTGCTGTCTCAAACTGATATTTTCTTGGTGATTCTTCCTCTTTCTGTTTATAAATACAGACATCAAGAAAATTCACTCATCTTTCATGGTAATGAATAGTACAATTAAAAAATTCTGCACTTTCACAACAACTGTACTAATCTTGGACATATATCTACAATACTTACAAGACTGACAACTGAATGTACCAAAAACATTTGAAGTATTAATACTGTTGCTAGTCCGATTAAAGAAGGAAAATACATTAACACATTTTTATAAGTAAAACTAGGTGTAATACCTATTCTGGTAATCAGCTTATTACCCAAAATGATGGTCCAATGGGAATTAATAATATGTTTGATTTGTTCCTTGTCTCTGCATATACGTAATGCAAACAAGTTTTGAAAAATTGTAGAAAGTACAGTTGTGTACACTTACCATAAATGAAGATGTTCGAGTGTATTCACTGTTGCAGTCATCGCATTTGGGTTATCTGCTTGCAGTAGCCCTCAGTCAGCCTGATTATCAAAGTCTTGGGTCCTGCATCAGTTGCTGTCTCATCTTCCATGACATCAGATAGTCAGGGGTATAAAACATGCAGCTGACGCCATTACATCAGTTTTTCCTGCCCCAGATGTCAAGTGCCCCACTTAAGGGGAAGCAATTAACTATCTATATATATATATATATATATATATATATATATACATATATATATATATATATATATATATATATATATATATATATATATATATATATATATATATATATATACAAGGTTATACCTCCAACAAAAAAGCAAATACACCAAAAAGCTTTTAAGTTTAGTAAAGGAGACTAGAGGTATAGCCAAAGAAGTCAGGGGTCTGGAGAGAGGATAACCAGGACTGCAACATGAATACACTCAAACATCTACATTTATGGTAAGTGTACACAACTGTACTATGTTCTTCGTTTTCCACTGTTGCAGTCATCACATTTGGGTAGATTCCCAAAACTAAGGATGGGAGGAGGAATTTAGATAGCATTATGACCAGCTATAATGCCCTGCAAGACTGCAGTGGCAAAGCCAGCTCTGGATTTAGAGAAAATTGGCAAATGGTAATGCTTGGTGAAAGTATGTACAGAACTCCAGGTAGCAGCTTCTAGGATGTCTCTGGTAGGGACACCCCTGAGAAAGGCTGTAGAGATAGATGCAGCCCTGGTTGAATGGGGTCTAATCCCCTGTGGGATAGGTTTTCCATGGTGCTTATAGCATAAATGAATGCAATGGCCTATCCATTTAGAAATGGTTTGCTTTGAAATAGCCTTCCCCTCTGCCCCTGTAGCAAATGCCACTAGCAGTTGTTCAGATTTCCTTTGAGGTTTAGTCCTGTCCAAGTAAAATCTAAGTTGTCTGTGCACATCTAAGGAGTGCAGTATCCGTTCCCCTTTGTTCTGTGGATTAGAAAAGAAGGGTGGCAAATGAATGGACTGATTAAGAGCCACACTGGATACCACCTTAGGAATGAAAGAGGGGTTGTTTCCTGAGGGACACCCTGTCCACATGAAAGATGATGAAAGGCTCCACTGCCATAAAGGCCTGTAATTCAAATACCCTTCTTGCTGAAGTGATTACTAAAAGGAACGCTGTTTTCCAAGAAAGGAATTTTAACTCTGCAGTTGCAGCTGGTTCAAAAGGAGGAAGAGTGAGTTTTTCCAATACAAAGTTAAGGTCCCAGGCTGGAGTTGGGGCTCTCCTGGGTGGTCTTAAGTTTTTGGCCCCTCTGAGGAACTGTCTGAGCAGTGGGTGAGAAAAGAGGGGGTGGTTCTGTGTTGTAATGAGTTGAAATGGCTGAGGCGTGAATTTTGATGGAGGAAAAGGAAAGGCCCTTGTGAAACATCTCAGTTAAATATTGAAGAATCCGAGGTAAATTGGGCGCTGCTGTGGCCATCCCTTGAGTTTGCTTCCAGGCACAGAATATTTTCCATTTTTCGGCATAAGATTTTCTAGTACTATGCCTCCTTGCCTCCAAAATGACATCCAGCACTTGTTTACTGAGGGAAGGTAACGGAGAGATTAGGTAATTAGCCAGGCTGCCAGGTTCAGGGTTTGAAGCTGGGGGTGCAGAATCTGGCTCTCCTGCTGTGACAGCAGGGTAGGGGTCTGAGGCAGGTGCCATGGGGCTAGCTGTGACACACTGCACAAGAGGGGGTACAAGTGTTGGCGTGGCCAGTCTGCTGCAATCAGTATCATCCTTGGTTTGTCCTGTTTGATCTTTAGTAGTACTTTGGAGAGGAGAGGCAGAGGAGGAAAGGCATAAACTGACAGATTTTTCCAGCTGAAGGACAGAGCATCCACTTTCCAAGCTTGTTTGTGGGGAGTCCTTGTGCATAATTTGTCCAATTTGTAGTTCTGGCGGAAGGCAAACAGGTCTATATCTGGGCTCCCCCATCTGTTGATCAATATGTTGAAAGTCTTTGGTTCTAGTTTCCACTTGTGTGGGTCCATGAGATTTCTACTTAGTTCATCTGCCAGTGTATTTAGTTTTCCTGGCAGGAACTGAGCCTGTAGATGCACTTGGTAGCTCAAGGCTGTGTTCCACAGAGCCATGGCTAGTCTGCAGACGGGGTAAGAATGGGTGCTCCCCCTCCTTGTTTATGTACCATATAACAGTGGTGTTGTCCGTCTTTACCATTAATTGTCCTGGAAGAATGTGGTCCTTGAAGGCTGTCAGAGCATTCTGTACAGCTAACGTTTCTTTTTGATTGATATGCAGGTGCATTTGACTTGGGTTCCACTTGCCCTGAATGCACTTCCCTGCCAGGTGAGCCCCTGTCCATGTATAGTCTGATGCGTTGGTTGTTAGGGTTTGGGCGGCAGGGGGTAGTGTGAATGGTAGTCCCTTGTTTTGGTGGCAGGTCACTGCCCACCAAAGGAATTCTAACCATAGGCAAGGTATGACAGGAATCATTGTCTCTAGATCCTGAGACTGAGACTGTTGACACCATAGGTTTTTTAGATACCATTGTAGTTTCCTCATATCCAATCTTGCATATGGAATTAGTAGAATGCACGAAGCCATGAACCCCAAGGCTTGCAGTATTTGCCTTGCAGATAGCAGGGTTTTTGTGGCCACTAGTTCGAAGTAAGTTGTCAAATTAATTTGTTTCTCTGGCGTGAGGAAAGCCATCTGGGAAGTTGTGTTCAAGCTTGCTCCCAGGAATATAATTTGTTGACAGGGTACCAGATGTGATTTATTTTCGTTTATGGTGTACCCCAGACAAGTTAACACCTTTTGTACAAATGCCAGATGATTCAGATGTATGTCCTGGCTTTCTGCCTGAATTAGACAATCGTCCAGGTATGGGTATATTTGAATATTTTCTTTGCTTGCAAAATGCAATGACTGGAGCTAGACACTTTGTGAATACCCTGGACCCAATAGATAAGCCAAAGGGCAGTGCAGAGAACTGATAGTGCATGCAGCCTGCTTTGAAGCGTAGGTATTTTCTGCAAGATTCCCTGATTGGGATGTGCAGGTAGACTTCTTTTAAATCCAGCGTTGCCAACCAGGCATCTTTGCCTATCATGGGAAGCAACAGGTGAAGAGTTAGCACCATAGGCAAGGTATGACAGGAATCATTGTTTCTAGATCCTGAGACTGAGACTGTTGACACCATAGGTTTTTTAGATACCACTGTAGTTTCCTCATATGCAATCTTGCATATGGAATTAGTAGAATGCACAAAGCCATGAACCCCAAGGCTTGCAGTATTTGCCTTGCAGATAGCAGGATTTTTGTGGCCACTAGTTCGAAGTAAGTGCTCAGAGTTAGTCCAAAATATCACAAAATACACTGAACCCACTGACATTGCCAACATTCTGGCAGACAGGTTCTGTGCAAATTTCTCCTCCCCCTCCCCCCCAAAAGGAGAAATAACTATCCCAGCAGAGTGTAGCCTCCCTAACATCTCAGATGCCCAGGTGAGAGCCGCCCTCTCTAAAGCTAAAAACACAGCATCAATGGGACCGGATGGTGTCCCGGGCTGTGTGCTACATGAACTCCAAGAGGAACTAAACCCACACATAAGGCTGCTGTTTAATCTTAGCCTTACTACAGGATACGCACTCCAAAGAGTGGCGTATGGCAACAGTGGTCCCACTTCACAAAGGCGGTGCTTCTACGGACCCTTGAAATTACCGCCCCATAAGCTTGACGAGCTTGGTCTGCAAAGCTATGGAGAGGATCATTATGGAACTCATAAACAAAGACATTGGGGACCTACAGACATTGGATCCTACCCAATTTGGCTTTGTCAAGGGCAGATCCTGCCTTTTGAACTTGGTCGACTTTTTGAAACAGTCACTAAGGCCATTGATGAGGGTAAGGCAGTTCACACAGCCTACCTTGACCTTGCAAAAGCCTTTGACACAATACCCCACTCGGGCATCATAGACAAACTCACCAGCTTAAATGTAAACCCATATGTCACAAGATGGGTTGCAAACTGGCTCAAGGACAGAACCCACAGGGTCAGAGTTGCTGGAGCTATGTCAGACTCTAAGCCAGTCACAAGCGGTGTCCCACAGGGCTCAGTCCTGGGACCCCTCTTGTTCGGCATTTATTTTTCCGAGGTACAAGCAAACATAGGAGGATTGTGGCAGACAAAGTTCGCAGATGACTGCAAACTGGGTGCCATAATTGATACTCCAGCGGACACAAACATCCTTCAGAGAGGCCTCATAGAAACGGATAATTGGTGCCAGAGCCATGGCCTTAAGCTGAACGCCAAAAAATGTATAGTCATACCCTTTGGGAAAAACAAGGTACCGACAAATTACCACATAGGCAGTAATCCATTAAGTACGGAAGAGGTAATCAGGGACCTAGGGACCCAGGTTGACAGAAACCTCTCATTTGACACTCACATTGCCAAAGTGGTTAGGAAGACCTTCTATATTGCCCACCTTATCATGAAGGGTTTCACATCTAGATCAAGAGAGGTCATTGTGCCCCTGTACTCTTCTCTTATCAGGCCAATGATTGAGTACAATGCCCCATTTGGGATGTATTTCACCCGACACCTGCAGCAGTTGGAAAGACCCCAAAAGTTCCTCACCAAGAGGATAAAGGGTCTTAAACATATGTCATATGCTGCCCGACTGAAACTCCAGCTCTATTCAGTCGCATACCGCCTACTCAGAGGTGATCTGTGCCTGACGTACAAGGCCATGTCCAATCCTGAATTAATGGACATGCTCCACCTCAGAAAATCCAAATCCATCAGAGCCACGAGAACAAGTGACTTAAACCTCAACACAGAAATAAATAGAACGTGCTGGAGGGACAGATTCATAGCCCAGAGGCTCCCTACACTCTGGAACAGAATCCCAGTCCATGTTAGGCAGAGCCCCTCACTGACTCTATTCAAGAGAAATCTCAACGAGTGGATGGGAGATCGTAGGTTTACCCCGGGGGTCATCTCTGTGTCACTACTAGACAGAGTCATAGTAAACTAAACCCTAAAAGGGCGTAGTATTCTCATCCTAAGGGGTGGTGTAAGCCACATACACTCTGGCTAGGCTTATAAATGCCCTAGGGCAGATAGCCTAGTACGAACCTATGAACCTATCTTGAATTTTGGAATCACCGAAAAGGTGTTTAGGATAGACAGGTCCAGGATAGGAAGCCATGAGTTGTCTTTTCTGGGTACCAGGAAAAGCCTTGAGTAGAAACCTTGTCCCTTTTTCTCTTCTTGTACAGTCTCAAGAGCCTTTAATATTGAGAGATAGTACTTGCTTTTGAGCCTCTGCCCACTGATTTGGGGGTAGATCTGGCCAACCGTTTGGGGTTGGTAATGTGTGGAAGTGAAATCTGTATCCTTGTGAAATGATGTTTAAAACCCATTTGTCCTGGGTAATGAGTTCCCAGTTTTTTGCTTGCAGAGCAATCTTTCCCCTTAAAGGAGCAGTCAGTTGAGAAGTGCTTGGAAGTTTTAAAGTTAAGTCATTGAGACAGCTTACCATAGTGGGGAGTCTTACTACTCCCTGATTTGAAAGTGGGAGCCCCCCACTGCTTAGTCCTGTGCACACCCTGGGACTGAAGCCTGGGTGTTCTGCTGGTTCTGGGTTTGAACTGAGAAGGCCTGGAAGAGGCAGGAAAGGACCACTTTTTGAGGGCCAATGCCTACTAAATCTTGGAGGCTGCACTTGTAAGAAATCTTTAACAGTTTGCATAGATTTAGCTTTTTCCTCCATCTTTTTAAGAACTTCTTCTGCTTTGTTGCCAAACAGGTGGTCCTGATTTAAGGGAGCATCCAGCAATTTAGTTTTAACATGATCTGGCAAAGATTGCTCCTTAAGCCAAGCATGCCTTCTAAGTACAGACCTGGTGACAGCAGCCCTGCAAGATGCCTCTAGTGAATCAAAACCACATTGCAAAGTATGTTTTCCAACCTGTCCAGCAGAATGCATTAAATCCTGTAAATCCTTATTTTCAGCACAATCAGGAATCAACATCATTTTCTGTTTAAGCAAACCAATAATATGCTGCTGATACTTTAACATATGATGGCCAAGGTTGCAGAGGTGTATGCCTTCTTACCCCATCTATCCAGGGCCCTGGATTCTCTATCAGAGGGGGTAGGATTTTTGGCAGAAGTAGTCTTAATGCCCTTGGGTCCCTGCAAAATGGTCTTAGGATCCGCAGTAGGATTTTTAAAAAGGAACTTGTGAGAATCAAGAACCCTGTAATTTCTATCAGGTTTTCTGGGAGCAGGAGGTAAAGTGTCAGGGGCCAAGCTAGATTCTGAAAAGGCGTCATCAACAATGTCCAGCACAGGAGGAATAGCTAAAGGCCTGTAAGGCAGGAGTAAGAAATCTCCAAGCCTCTTTTTAGAATCAGAGTAATCCTGGCTTTCCCACTGAAAATGCTCCCTAAGAGTATGCAAGGTTTCACCAAAAGAAAAATCCTCTGGGGGAGAAGCAGAGGGAATAGAGTCCTCTGCATCAGAATCCTCATAGGTAGATAAAGGTAAATCCTGGTCATCAGAGGAGACAGAAATTTCAGAATCCTGGTCAGAAGTATCATAAGCAAATTCAATCTTAGGTCTCTTAGAGGGGGAAGGTTGGCTTCCCCTGATTAAAGTAATAAGGTCTTCAGCCATTCTTATCATTTGTTTTTTAGGCATAAAGGCCTGACCATGCGGTCTGGATGTCAGTTTCCTAGGCATGGTTCGAGTTTTAGGCATTGAAGAAGAAGATGGAGTCGGTTTAATATGCAAGTCAGTAGGCCTGTATACACCCTCAGAAGCCGGTGCCTGTCCAGCGCCTCCAGACCCATCCAAGGTAGAGACATCCGCAGGTTCCACAGTTGAAGCATCTCGCGGCATACCAGATTCCAAATGGGTCTCAGTAGAGGCCTGCAAATCTGAAGTAGCGGGTATCAGGGGCTGCAAAAGTGCCTCACTGAGTACCAGCGAACTAGCGACTAGCTTAGGAGAAGCGTCATTGGCAGCTTTGGACCTAGGCAGCCTGTCTCTGTCTTTATCTTTGTGTTTTTTCAGACTGTTGGTAGTCGGGTGGCTTACCGAAGACATATCTGGATAATTGAACCGAGTACCAAAATATTTAGAAGCGAAAATATACCGACGACGAATAGTTTGTGGTTTAAATAAGGCACAAAACCGAAGGCGAGGTACATCATGGTCAGGACCTAGGCAAGGAATACAGTACAAATTTAAATCTTTATAAGGTATTTGCTTTCCACAAGAAATACAATTATTGACTTTTACTGACATCGGTTGAGAGCAAGAAAAAGTTTCCCCAATGGGGTACTTAGCTTTAGTTGAAGACTTTAGTTCTGAAACTCAAAAACGAAAATTTCAGGAGTCGGCCGACCGGCACTTGCAAACTGCTTCTCCTTCGGGCACTGCACGGCAAGAAAGACTGATGTAATGGTGTCGGCTGCATGCTTTATACCCCTGACTACCTGACGTCATGGAAGTTGAGAGCAACCGACGTAGGACCCAAAACTTTGATAATCAGGCCGACTGAGGGCTACTGCAAGCAGATAACCCAAATGTGATGACTGCAACAGTGAAACACGAAGAACATTTTATGTTTTTATTCTGAACTCGATAGCCATGCAGTAGAATAGAAAAAAACCTGTTGTGTTTTTAAATGACTTCCTCAGCAATAACCTTTAATTTAATGCTAGGATAGCCACAATTTTCACATAATTTAATTAAAATATTAAATTCATTCAAAAATTATCATTATCACTAATTAACTTACTGAGACATGTTAACTGCCTTCTTACTATATCCCACTTCATGAAATCGGGATACATATTGGTACAGTATAAATAGTTATTGACAAAAGTGAATTTGCAAAATAACTGGCTATGGAAACTGATTATCAGTATCTATAGTTAAACATATATACAAAAAGTTTACTGTGAATCCATGTGCACTGACTGCAAATTTGAAAAACTCAATGCTATTATTTAGATCTGTCAAAAATGTCAAAAAAATCTTCCCATTTCCCATTCCAAATAAAAACTAAATCGTCAATGTACGTTAATAGTAGCTGACATAATGATAAATAAAAAAGTTTCAATAAAATGACTGCAACCATTAGTAGAATGCATTCCAGGAAACTTGGAAGAATGGTTTTCTCCAAATATGCTAAAAAAGTTTGCATAACTGGGCCATACTAGTTCCTATTGCCAATGACCCTCAAAACCAACGAAAGTACTGCAAAGAACTCGATCCACACATTAAAATAATTACCTCCCCTAATGTGTAGACAGTGGAAAGAATGAATAGCTTAGCTACCCATTCCATTCCTACTCATGTGGAATTGCTGTATATAAAGAATTAACATCAACTGTTACTAAATAGATAGCAAATGTTGGAGGTATGAAGGGGAAGAAAGAGGTAACTGGGAACATATTTTCTGGGAGTGTAATGAGTTGGCAGACTTTAAAGATTTCCTTCAGACTGATATGTCAGAGATACTGGGTGAGCAAATTGGTGTATCTAAGGCAATGATTTTTTGAGCTATGATACAGAATCGGAATTGCCTAGACATAGTAAGGCCTTGCTAAGTCTAATTATAGTGGCTGCCAAAAAAGCAATTACTAGAAAATGCTGTACGGTGTATACAGATGATCTTTCAGCAAAGGTAGATTACTAATAACTATGTTGATGGGCATCTCTGTATCATATCAAAAAAAACATAACAATAAATGAGAAGGCTTTAATAGGTTCATTATTGTCCAGATTGTCTGTATCTAAAATAGTCTTCTCAGTCAATCAAATGTAGACCTCAACTGTCTTATCTACATCTCTAGCCTCTGAACATTGCAATTCATGATGAAAACCAGGAACCAGTATGCCTGGGGAGATCTGACTCAGGTTTCTGCAAAAGTGAATCAGGTTCTGATCTGGCCATCTAACTGGTTCTACTGTTAAATCACTGATTGTAATACCTGGCTGGAACACCAAGTTTAGTGTATGTGCTTGACTATGGGTAGCAGAATTAAGGCCATGAGCAAACACAAATCACTTCAAAATTCAACAAAATTATTTTAGAAATGCCGCACACTCCTCATAGTCACCCATACTAAGTAAGCTGGATGATACCAGCCCAAAGGAAGCAAGTAAGTCTGTGATCAAGGGACATCCTTGCATATCTGGGTAACAGATGGAAGACAAGGTTTTGGCAGTTTGCTCCTGCATCCATGATGTAATCAAAGATGTTGCCAGCTCTACCTATATCATCTTTCAGATCCTGGTTTCCATATATGGCTGCTAGGAGATGCTATACTGATTTGTTTGAGACATTATTTATCTTAATGCTGGCTGATACTTTGGAAAATGGATATATTTGCTGCAGAACTTTCTCTTATTGTTTTGTTTCTTTGTAGCTACAACTCTATGATTGAATGACAGAAGATTTCAACCCCACCTTGACAGTGATCCTGCCTAGGACAAACATGGGCAAGACAGAAAGCACAGATGGCACTACTGCTGTAAGAATAAGTCCATAGTTAGAATCTAGACAAGCTTCAACAATGAACACCAAGTAAATGTCATGGATCAAGTCCAAACTAGCAAGACTTTTTCCTGATGGGGCCTAGTATTCACATACAGAAGTCTTGGCCAGAGTTAAAGGTGAAGTGGTCCATCTTACCTTTATCTGAGGAAAATAAGGATCCACATGTACTTGTGCAGCACTATATCACAACAATCTGTAAAAAGTTTCACCCTATGGTAGAAACCACCCAGCACCAGAACAGACACACTGGGCGAGGTATCTCCCTAACACCAGCAGCCATAAACACCAGCCTTGCACCTTTTATGAAACCACAAGTAAAAAACAAACATGACTGAGAAACAAACAAACCAGTACTATGGTAAGCTAGTAAATAACAATATGAACATTAAAATTATTAAATTAAAATAATAGCACATACAAAAGAGGAAAAGGATGTGATGTCCCCACTCTGGGCCAGTAATCAAGTTGCCTGAATCCTCACCACTGACACTGGAGAGGGGCGTTCACTTGAAATACAAATGGATACACTCAGTATTTCCAGATGCAGACCTCCCTGCATTAAACACAATTTCCGTTAGCAGCACACAGGGGACACAGTCAGCCCAGGGTCTGGATTTCACTATCTGTCTCCCTCCAGGTCCCCAATAAGACTCCCCAGTGGAAAAAAAAAAACAGAATTATAACTATTGTGAGGATAACTGGCTCCATTTCACAATAGACATGAAAAAGGAGTGCAATTGTTTCTCATTTTGCTTATATATTAAAACATGTAAGCAAATCACAGTCATGTGAATTAATGTGTCTGTGCTAAATATCCTGCACATATTCATTAATTTAGCTCAATAGATGGCTGACTCAGGGAAAGGAGGGATGTGTCAATCTCCACGCTATAATGATGATTTAGTAAGAGAAAGACTGTCTTATTCATCTGTCTGGTGTGGGTATGTATCAGGTGCAGTTTTACCAGCATATCATTTTGGGAAACAAAATACAGTTGGTGTGGGGAGGACAGAGGGGCAAGCAAATGAAGATAACTGTACAGCACAAAGGAGGAATTCAGTTTTGAAAGTGGAGGTAGGTATATGCTTTGTTGTTTGAGTAGAAGACTCCATGAAGACACAAATAAAAAAGTGGTGGACTTCTTTGAGAAAGTCACCAAAGCCATGGACGAAGGTAAGACAGTGCCTACTGCCTATCTCGACTTTGCCAAGGCTTCTGACACAATTCCCCATTTTTGCATTGTTGAGAAACTCTCCTAGACAGGGATTAACCCTTACATTACAGATAGGTAGCCAGTTGGCTTACCGACAGAACACATGCTGACAAAATTGGTGACTCTACCTCCAACAGTAGACTCGTCATCAGTGGAGTACCACAGGGGTTTGTGCTGGGCCCCTTACTGTTTGGCATCTATTTCTCAGCAGTCCAGGCCAAAGTTCACAGCTTTTGGCTCACCACATTCACTGATGATTGCAAACTGGGTGCAATCATCGAGTCCCCCAACTATATCAACATATTACAAGAAGGGTTAACGCAAACAAATGATTGGTGCCAAAGCCACAGTCTGCAAAAAAATGCATTATTATTCCCCTTGGCAAAACAGAATTCCCTACAGATTACAATATTGACAGCACCCCCCCCCCCCACAACCTGTGTTCCAACCCAGTGGTGTGAGACTTGGGAATGCAAGTTGATAGCAATCTGAACTTTGATCACCAAGTTTCTACAATGGTAAGGAAAGCCTTTTACATAGGGCACTTCATAAGCAAAGGAACAGCATCCAGGTCAAGGAATATTATAACTCCACTGTAGGTTCATATGTTCATAGGTTCATACTAGGCTATCTGCCTGAGGGCATTTACAAGCCTAGCCCATAGTTTTGTGGCTTACGCCACCCCTTTAGTATGGGGAACTATACCCATTATTTTGCTGTGCCTCTGTTGAGCAGTGACACTGAGGTAATCCCTGGGGTATATCTGCGATCTCCCATCCACTGGTCAAGATTTCTCTTGAACAAGGCCAGCGAGGTGCTCTGCCTCACATATACCGGGATTTTATTCCACAGCATAGGGAGTCTTTGGGTGATGAATCTATCCCTCCAGCACGTCCTATTAATAGCCGTGTCGAGGTTTAAGTCTCCCGCCCTTGTGGCTCTGACGGATCTAGATTTTTGAGGTGAAGCATATTCATCAAATCTGGGTTTGACATGGCCTTGTATGTTAGGCAAAGGTCACCTCTGAGCAAGCGTGGCGACTGAATAGAGCTGGAGTTCTTTCAGTCGGGCAGCATAGGACAGATGTTTGAGACCCTTTATCCTTTTGGTGAGGAACTTTTGTGGCCTCTCCAGCTGCTGCAAGTGTCGGGTCAGATACATTCGAATGGGGCATTGTACTCAATCATTGGTCTGATGAGTGATGAGTATAGGGAGACTATGACCTCCCTTGATCTAGATGAGAATCCCTTCATGATAAGGTGGGCAATGTAGAAGGTCTTCCTAACTACTTTAGCTACATGGGTGTCGAATGACAGACTACTATCAACCTGGGTCCCCAGGTCCCTGATAACTTCTTCTGTACTCAGTGGATTGCCACCTATTTGGTAGCTAGGGGTAACCTTGTTTTTCCCGAAGGGTATGACTATGCATTTTTGGCATTTAACTTTAGGCCATGGCTCTGGCACCAGTTATCCGTTTCTGTGAGACCCTTCTGAAGGATATCTGTGTCAGATGTGTTTTCTACTATGGCCAGTTTGCAGTCATCTGCAAACTTTGTCAGCCATAACCCTCCTGTGTTTGCTTGTACTTGGAAAAGTAGATGCCAAACAAGAGTGGGCCCAGGACTGAGCCCTGTGGTACACCACTTGTGACAGGCTTTGAGTCTGACATGGCGCCAGCAACTCTGACCCTGTGGGTTCTGTCACTCAGCCAGTTTGCAACCCATCTTGTGATGTATGGGTTAACATTTAAGCTGATGAGTTTTTCAATGATACCCGAGTGGGGTATTGTATCAAAGGCCTTCGCCAGATCGAGGTAGGCTGTATGGACTGCCTTTCCCTCATCAATGGCTTTGGTGACTGTTTCGAAAAAGTCAACCAAGTTTAGAAGGCATGATCTGCCTTTGACAAAGCCAAACTGGGATGGATCCAAAGTCTGCAAATTCCTATGTCTTTATTTATGAGGTCCATTATGATCCTCTCCATGGCTTTGCAGATAAGGCTTGTCAAGCTAATGGGCCGGTAATTTCCAGGGTCGGTGGAGGCACCGCCTTTGTGAAGTGGGACCACAGTTGCAGTGCGCCACTCCCTGGGTGCGTATCCAGAGGTAAGACTATGATTAAACAGCTGTCCTAGCTGTGGGTTTAATTCCTCGTTGAGTTCGTGGAGCACACAGCCGGGGACACCATCAGGTCCCATGGATGCTGTGTTTTTTGCTTTGGAGAGAGCAGTTCTCACTTGGGCGTTGGAGATGTTTGGGGGGCTGCAATCGCTTGGTATAGATATCTCTCCTTTTGGGGGGGAGGGGGGGGAGAAGTTTGCACTGAACCTGTCAGCCAGTATGTTGGCAATGTCTGTAGGATCAGTAATCTTCACATCATTTTGAACTAGTTCTGAGCATATCTGGGAGTTTCCTCCCTGTACTCAACCCTCATCAGACCACTAACAGAGTATAATGCACCTTTCTGCACGTATCTCACCAGACACTTGCAGCAGCTGGAGAGACCTCAGAGGTTTCTCACTAATAAAGTACTCACTTTAGGGATATGCTGGAGAGACAGAGATGTCTCCCAGAGACTGCCGCTTCTCTGGAATAGACTTCCTAGTCATGTAAAACAGAACTCTTCACTCACCCTATTTAAACACAACCTAGATAATTGGATTGGAGACCAGAAATTCGCCCCTGGGGTGGTACTTATGTCCCTCATGGACAGGGGTAGCTAGTGTTTATCACAGACCTGCTTGGTTGATAAATCCGGTCTGCAAACTACCCAAAAAGAACAAATGGGGATACATGGGATTAACATGGATAGACTTGTAAAGGGGGTCTATATTACTTCATCAAAAAGTCATTTAAATGAAGCTGACTTCATCAATCCCAAATCAGTGAACTGAATTTCTGCGATTGAACCCATCAAAAAAAAAATTCACCATGAAAAGTAATCACCTGGCCAACACAACATCGGAATGCAAACCTCAGTACATCAAACCAACCCAAGTGGGGGGGCTTTGCCCACCACACCCCCTTTTATATATATATATATATATATATATATATATATATATATATATATATATTTATATTTATATATCAACTTTGAGATCGCACTATGTAGGGAAAAAGGACAAAGCTGTGCTGTTGGCCACCTACTTCCTTTCACTGGTGAAATCTTTCACAGTAGTGAACATTTGTGGAAATTCAGTTCGCTGATTCGGGATCGATAAAGTCAGCTTTACTGAAATAACTCTTCGATGAAGTAATATAGACCCATGTAAAGGGTCTAGGGCCACTAGTCTAGTAACCTCCTATGAACCTATAAGCTGGAAGCACTATTTCAAGCTGTTACTTTTACTGCTGTGAAAAATAACTCTATTTTTTTATTTATTTTTAATTAATTAAGTTATTTATCCTTGTTAAATGGGTTCATCCCACTAGGCTGGTGGCCAACTTAAAGGGGAACCCAATGTGGTATTTACATAGACTAGAGGAAATTTGGCCAAAAAACAGGGAAATTCATAATTAATAAATATTATTCATCCTTTGTTGAACAGGCTCATCCCACTAGGCTGGTGGCCTATTTAAAGGGGAAACCCAATGTGGTATTTATACAGACTAGAGGAAATTTGGCCAAAGAACCAGGGAAATTATCCTACTCTTTTTGATAAATATCATGTGATCTTTTCTATCCACCTGAGCTATCACTGACTCATATGGGACCTTGGTTTAACATCTCATCAGAAGGATGCACTCAGCAAAGCAGCACTCCCTAATACTAACTGAAAATGAACCCTGTCATCTGGGGTGGGAATAAAACCTACAGCCTTCAGATCTTCAAGCACAAAAAGAGGGTGGGCTACCAGTTGGACCACTGACTCCAGGACCAAAGCTTTGATCAAAAGTCACAGAGTCAATGACATGAGATAAAATATTCGGTTGCAAGTAAAATTCCATGGAATAGTTCATGAACAAAAAAATGAACTGATTATATCATTGTTGTCAACAAAAAGTTATATATTATCTTTATCATACCTTTGTGCTAGTTAATTGAAAACATCAGTATTCAAATACTTCTGATATAACCTGCTTTATTACAGACTGGAGGAAGTAAATGATATGAAAACCATAAAAAGAAAACTCTTGGTTGTACTGTATCAGTGCATCATGTGTAACGTAATGTAATTGACATGAAGATTCGCATTCAAGTGGATTACGGCAAATACTTCTAAGAATTATACAATAGTTTATTTTAAAACCTTTCATACCTTTTTTCAGAATACTGTAGCCTTTTGCCAGCTCTGTGAAACAGAACTTCCTTGTATCTAGCACCTAACAAGGTTTCTTGACGAATGTTCTGTCCTATTTTATAATAATGTGAAAAACGTTAAACACACCACCAGATGGTCTCTGGCCTGAATGCAGAATGAATCTTTCTCTCTCCTGTATTTTTTTTTATTTTATATATATATATATATATATACACATGTGTGTGTTTGCAGTATTTATACTTTGTACTGTATGAAGATAAAGCCAATCCTGCTTCACGAAGATCAATGAATTAAGAGTAATTTTACTGGACTTATCCTTTAAGCGCGCCTAATCTGTATATATCACAGGTCTACAACTAATAATTTAAAAGAGTACAATTAATATAATTTGCTTGCTCACAGAGCTACATTAACTTATTAAAGGTGCTTGATAAAAGAAGGTTTGCAAATATTTTTGCCCAGTTTCTCTGGCCAGAGTCTCTCTTGTTGGGTTCTATATGCGTCTGCTACAGGACTTTTACTCTCTGTAGTTGCATGTTCTCTGTAAGCACCTTGGGTAGCATTAGCATTTATTTTTCCTTTTTATCTAAATTGTCCTAGGACTTAGTCTGTGTAGTACAGCTTATCTAACTGTAAAAACATATGGATAAGAAAAGCGCACCTTTATATAGCTACATTACATTTTTCCCAGGATTTTATAAATATCTGTAACAGTTGTTTAAATTTTCTTTCAATATTCTTTTACTTTTCAGTTTTTCAGATTTAAGCACACCTCTCTGTTTCATTCTAATTCTCCCACCTGCCATAAACAATTGATATAACCAGACTAATGATAAAAAACACAACTCGTATAAATCCTGGAATATTTCTTTCTTTCTTTTTTTATTTGTACTTCACATTTTAAATGATGTTTCTTTCATAAGGCAAACTGTTTTATTCTCAGTACCATTTCTTATTGTCTCCTAGTGATGAAGGCAAATTTTGATCAGTACCACTCTTCCTTTGTTAGCGCCAGGCAGTGCTTCAGTGTGTGAGATGTGTAATATCATTTCTCAGAGACTGAATTATTTATGACAGCCTCTGGTGTGGAAAATTACTAAAACTGCTGCTGCTATTTCTTCTTTCTTTTGGGAAAACCTTTATTTTAGTCGTACCTTTGATTTCAGCAACAGCCTCCAGGTTAAACACCAAGACTATAGCTGTACCCTTGCCGCTGCAACATAATTTCAATCAAAGGTACAAAATATACCGCACATGGCATTCTGGTCACAAAGGCCATGACAGACGACTCCCATTAAATTCTCTCTGTGTAGTAAGAGGAGCATGTCTCTTTCTCATTAAAATTACAGCTTCCTGGCCTTAATTTGTAAGAACGTAGGAAAATGGTTTCAATCTCTCCTGCTCTTCAAGTTTCCTTGTTAGCAATTGCTTAGTTTGGAAACTGGACCAATATCAAGCCCCCTCCCAAAAAAAAATTGTTTTATGCAACCTGCTTTTTCAGATTCTGTACATCAATAGAACAAGTTTATGAAGTTAATTATCTAAGCTACCTTTCCACGTCTGAAAAAGCTCTGAGTATTCTTTTCAGTTTAAAAACACTCTTGCATGCTTGCTTAAAATGTATGAATTAGAAACCATATGCATTCAGCCAACTTCATGCTGCACAAAGAGATTAGGTAACTACCAGTAGATCATTATGTTTGTTTATTTATTTATTTATTAACAATTTTTGGCTCCTGTTTCTTCACAATCATCAACCCCCCATACTCCATTCACCTGTGTGTCACCGCTGACACCTCAGTGTCCTGAAACACAAGAAGAACACAGAAGCCAGAGACTGGAGACATTAACCAGAAGGAGTTAGAAAACTCTTGTTTCAGTGTTCCCAATAGCTACCTATTGCAAGAAAGCACAGTGCAAGCTCTGCTGTGCTAAGCAAGTGTGGATGCACATTTCCATGAGAAACAATCTATAGAAGTTCTTACTGGATTGAAAGTGCTCGTATGAATTAATAAAGATGTCTGTGTTCTAAAAGTGCATGTACACATTGGATACAAATACAGTGGTGGTGTTTCTTCTGTACTTTAGCTGCTTTTAGTTATTTCCTTCATTTTCACTTCCATGCAGTTGAGATCCCCGCTAGTACAGTGCACGCTTTGGCAGACTCCCGCCATGCCCACCCCCCTCACCTCACTAGTCTGTAATGCAGGAGCTACACTTGTTTGACATTCCCTACATGGCACTCCTGTGGGAGGGCTCCACCATCACATTCCTCGTGATATGAGTAAGTCAAATGACATCCCTGCCTGGTCAGATCCTTCAGCATATGGGTTGCTAGTCTAACCCAAGCAGTCTGGGCTGCAGTCAAGACCAAAACCTCTATGTCACAGAAACAGCTGTACATGATTTGCTTTTTCCATTAAAATTCAAAACATGTAGGACTAACCTAATTGTTTGTGTCTTTCGGCTTTTCCTGGTTAGGGGTCGCCACAGCGGAACTCCGGTCCGCTAATGATTGGTAGTGGATTTTTACGTACCGGGTTACCAGCCCTGACGCACAACCTTCAACGAAGGCACGCCCCATTCACATATGTCTCCACACAGAAAACGCGCTGGCTGAGAATCAAACGGGACAACGTCTTGCTATGAGGCGACAATGCTACCGCAGCATCACCACCGCAGTTTTAGGACTAACCTAATATATTATGCTAACATTACTGTAAAATTTAATGTAGCATGTCATTAGGTGAATTCCATTCCAGTTGTGTGACATTATGTAACACAAACCAGTTCACCCTATAGTGGTACTTATAAAACAAATAAAGAAAAAAATGCTATTCCTCAGCAAGCAATTGGAAGGCCGAGACACAATACTTTAGCATATCAAGGAATTATTCTTCAGAAGAAGTCAGTTTTTTAGACAAAAGTGAAGAATAAATCCTTGATATGCTAAAGTATTGTGCTTCGGCCTTCCCATTACTTGCTGAGGAATTGTATTTTTCCTTTATGTGTGTGAGATTACTTCTGCATTAAAAAACATGTGCCATAGAAATAAAAGAAACAGCAAATGTTTTTATTTTACATTTATGTGACACACTAAAACAGTCTTAGCATAAGAGTTTTATAATCTTTGCCCTACAGTACAAATTTCTCCAATTGCCTAACACTTCTCCTTAGCACTTTTACAAGTAACAGAAAGCTAGCATACATTTCTGGGCCGGAAATATTCATTTCTCCTTTTAAAGCTTCATTAATGATCAGTTATTAGTGAATTAGTTTTGACACTGCACAAGATGTCAATCACTGCTGTTCACAAAATTCTAGGGACTGAACCTAGTTACATCCCTATATTCGGAATTATCCATCACTGAGATGATACTTTAAATTGAACTGCCATCTGACAGATAGATTTCTAATGGTGACGAGCAGGAAATTTTCAGAGCTGACATATACACTGTATTGTCTTGGGTAGATGGAACCTACAAGGACTTTAGGATCCACTATTTTGAGTGGTTTCATTTACAGTTGTGAGGGTTGTTTTTTTTTTTTTTTTTCGGGGGAAATCCCCCACCCCCTGCTAATTATATATACTAACTCCAAGAATGCACTATCCCAGGGAAAGGAACTATTCCTTTATCTGGGAACTGTCAGCCTTTTGCATATCTTGATATTCTGAAGTTAACTCTGTTGCTGTCAACATTATGTGTAGACCTAGTAAGGTGTTACCATATATATATATATATATATATATATATATATATATATATATATATATATATATATATATATATATTGGGTTCATAGGTGTGTACTAGGCTAATGGCCCTGGAGCCTTTACAAGCCTAGCCCATAGGATTACCCTGGCATCATGCCACCCAACCTTGAGTAGAGCCACTGGAGTGATCTCATGGGTGAATTTTCTATTTCCCATCCACTCATCAAGATTTCTCTTGAAGAGATCCATTGAGGTGCTCTGCTTGACATGTATGGGAAGTCTATTCCATAGTATGGAAAGTCTCTGGGTTATGAAACTGTCCCTCCAGCATGTTCTGTTGATTGTGGTAATGAGGGTGAGGTCTATGGAGCATGTGGTGTGGATGGATTGGGATTTCTTTAGATGTAGCATTTCTAACAGAGCTGGGTCAGACATGGCTCTGTAAGTCAAGCAGAGATCACCTCTAAGTAGGCAATATGAGAAAGATAATAGTTGGAGTTTTTTGAATCTGTCCATATAAAACAAGTATTTAAGGCCTAGAATCCTGTTTGTGAGGAACTTTTGTGGCCTCTCCACTTATTGCAGGTGTCTAGTGAGGTACATTCCAAATGGGGCATTGTACTCGATGAATAGCCTAATGAGGGAAGAGTACAGGGAGACAATGACCTCTTTCTTCCTGGATGCAAACCCCTTAGTAATGAGATGTGCCACACAGAAAGACTTTCTAACCACTGTGACAATGTGGTGGCCAAAAAGAGTTGCTGTCAACCTGTGTTCCCAGATCTCTTATAACACCTTCTGTGTTTGGTGGACTGCCATTGATGTGGTAATTCAAGGGAACCAGTTTTTTTTCTAAGGGGAATGACGACACATTTTTTGGCATTGAGCTTAAGGCCATGGTTATGACACCAGTCGTTGGTCTCAGTGAGACCTTTCTGTAGGATGTCAGCATCACATGGGGAGTTAATAATAGCTCCCAACTTGCAATTGTCTGTGAACTTTGTCAGCCAGAGTCCCTTCGTGTTGGCCTGGACTTCACAGAAGTAGATACCAAACAGGACAGGACCCAGGACCAAACCCTGTGGGACTCCACTCATGACTGGTCTGCAGTCTGACTTGGAGTCAGCTACTTTCACACTGTGGGTTCTATCTGTGAGCCAGTTTGCAATCCACCTAGTGATATAGGGGTTGATGCCTAGCTTAGTGATTTTTTCTAGGATTCCTGAGTGGGGAATCGTATCAAAGACCTTGGCCAGATCAAGATAGGCTGTATGAACCACCTTGCCTTCATCCACAGTTCTGGTGATTGACCCAAAGAAGTCGACCAAGTTGAGCAGGCATGATCTACCCTTCACAAAACCAAACTGTGTAGGATCCAGAGTTTGGAGATTCCCTATATCCTTGTTTATTAGGTCCATGATGATGTGTTCCATAGCTTTGCATATCAGACTCATCAGGCTATTTGGGTAATAGTTCCCAGGGTCTGTAGTCACTCCTCCTTTGTGGAGAGGGATGACTGTAGCAGTGCACCATTTGGTAGGGACAAAGCTTGAGGTGAGGCTGTGATTGAACAGGGCACACAGGTGAGGTGCCAGTTCACTCTGTAGTTCATGTAGAATACAGCCAGGGATATTGTCAGGTCTCATAGAAGCTATATTCTTGGCCTTGGACAGTGCTATTTTAACCTGTGAAGCAGTAATACTGGGTGCCTGGCAATCTGCTGGTATTGAGATTGGTCCTTTGGGGGGAGGGGTAAAGTTGGCACTGAATCTGTAAGCCAGTATATTGGCAATATCTGTTGGCTCGATATAGCAGGTACCATTGTGCAGTAGCTCAGAGCAAATCGGTATTGCTGTGGAGATTCTTCACATAACTATAGAAGGCCTTGTGGTTGTCTTTACTATCTGCTGCAATTCTGTTTTCATAGCTAGCTTCAGAGGATTTGATGCAGGATCTCAATTTTTTATTGAGGCTTATAACAGAGTTTTTCCAGTCTTGGGACTTTACCTTATTCCGCATCAGTTTCCTCCTTCTGTTGTAGAGTTTGTTTATAGCAAGGGACCACCAGGCTGGCTTCTTTTTTTTGGAGGAGAGCATCTTGGTTTTGTTGGGTATGGCGAGATCCATGCATTTGTGTACATGTTCATATAGTGCATTGGTATATGATTTGGCAGTCATGCAACTATTCTCCATTTGCATGGATGCCGTGAAGTTAGCCACCACTGTTTTTAGGAGCCCACATTTAGCTTTGGAGAAGTTTTTCATGGTGGTTACCTTTGCGGGGGGGAATGTGGATTTCCAAGGTGATTAGTTTGCAGTCGGATCTAACCAAATGCAATATGATGGTCATGCTGCTCAATGCTAGACTTCTAAATCTCAAAATGCACTCATTCGAAGCACTCTTTAAAATGGAGAACATCGACATTTTTGCCTTGGCCATGTATGCATACACACACGCACACTTATAGCTTAATGTCTTTGCTGTGTAATACCTGAAACCTCCAATAGTGGATATCCATAGGATATATACAAATTACTGCTCAAGAATATACCAGTGTTTCAGCTGTATAACTTCTAAATGTCATTAGCTTTTTAATTCTGTCTGCATGAGTTCAGACCAGCACAATCACATTTCATTAACAACAAACATACCACATTCTACAACTTCTTTTTTTTGCCTAAATATTTCAGTAAAACAACAGTAAAATGCTTAGCTACAGTAAGTAAGAACAGAGCTTATGACCAAGCCTGGTGTCCATAAACATTAAGGTTGTCTGCAAAACATTCCCAATAACAACCAGAACAAAGGGTAAAAGGTTAAACAAACAAACAACCTTTCAGTAAAAACTCCAAAGAGACCCAGTTAAGCTAGAGTATTCACTTTGCAATACTTTAAACCTCCTGTAGTAGAGGTCCATGGGATATATGCAAATGACCCTTTAAGGACATACCAGTATTTCAGCTACATGACTTACGAATGTCCATGATCTTCTTTAATGGTGCATTCCAGCCAATAAACCAAACCCCATCAGTTAATGGACATGCCATGTTATGCCCTTTTTTGAGCTCATCAGTACAGAATATGTGGATTATTTGACTATGCTTTGGAAACAAAGAGCTTATAAATACATATATATATATATATATATATATATATATATATATATATATATATATATATATATGGTTTCACTTTATAATCTCAAAATACTAAAATACTGAATTTTAGTATTTCAAGACTATAAAGTCGAAAGTGCAGTTACGCGAAACTGCATAATGTCGAATGCATAAATGTCGAATCTGCTGTTGTTTTGTCGCGTTCGTGATGTGCGGTACTGTTTCTAGATTTAGCTGGGGATTCAGGTAAGTGGTGTTCTTGTAAGGGTATTGGGTAGGGATTTTAGTGTGTGTGAGTGCGTGTAGTGGTGAGTTTTGTGTGTTTGTATGTTTATTGCGACCTCGGAGTTAGTATATATAAGTTAGAGTAGGTGTGTTTTTTTGGGCTTTCGGCTTTATAGTCTCGAGATACTAAAATTCTTTATTTTGGTATTTCGAGATTATAAAGTGAATATATATATATATATATATATATATATATATATATATATAGACACACACACACACACACACATAAATATATATATATATATATATATATATATATATATATATATATATATATATATATATTATATACTGTATATATACAGTGGATATAAAAAGTGTACACACCCCTGTTAAAATGCCAGGTTTTTGTCCCACCTTTAATGTGACCTATAACCTGTACAATTCAATTGAAAAACAAACAAATCTGTTAGGGAAATAAATATAAAAAAATAGCAAATGTACAATAAGCTAGTTGCATAAGTGTGCACACCCCTAAACTAATACTTTGTTGAAGCACCTTTGGCTCTCCCCCTCCTGAAAAGAGGTCACTAGGCTAGTGGGATTATGCTGGTCAACAAAAGATAAATAAAAGTAGACATCACTGAAAGGCACTGGGTTGGGCGGGGGGGGGGGGGGGCTACATGAATATCTAAGAAGCCAGAGGTTACAACTCTACACTTAGATGCACAGTGTGGAACTTATCTGGGTGTAGCTCTGGTCATACCTCAGGGAAAGTAGTCTAAATTTGATCATGGCATAATTATTAATAAATATTTGGGACAGAAATGCAAATTAAATGATTCTGGCCTCTGCTTCTGACATGCAAACTAACAGCGGTAGTATAGAGTTTAACCCACAGCCCGATATTGGTGGCAACCTGACTGTTATGATCCTGATTCTTAGTACTGGAACAATTTTCTTATACTTCACTATTTTATATTGAGTTCATTTTCTCGGCTTCAAGCATGTGTGAAACATCCTGAGGTATTGAACCTTGCCCTACTAGGACTTTGATAACTCAGGCAGAGTTTCTGGGTCCTGTTGTTTATCAAAATGTCATTTCATATTTGAGTTCTCGGGACTGTTCTGTCTGTTTTAAAGGAAGCTTTCATGATCCCAGTCCTCAGAAAATATCTTTAGATAATGATGAACAACATAACTGTTGCATAACCTCTAACCTACTCTTTATCAGTAAGAATATTGAGAATGTGGTTAATACATAGTTTGATTCAGTTTTAAAAGAATATGAACTAATAAATCCACTTTAGTCTGGATTTTAGATATGTCATATCATTGAGATCATCCCTGTTATGGTTAGAAATGATGTCCTTATGAATAGAGATTAATGGTTCCTTTTGATTTTGGTTATTCTTGAATTCCCTGTTACTTCCGACATTGTGAATGATGGCACTCTTCTGTAATACCTCTAGACATATTGTGTACTGTCAGAAATAGTCTTTGACCAGTGATGCCTCTTATATCTTTGGACATTATCAGTGAGTGGTTTCTGGAGTCCTCATCTACACATCCTCCAGAATGTGGGGCACCTCAGAGTCCTACTAGGACTATGTATATGATGTTATTTTTATATTATTACTGCTACTCGGATGATACCTTTACCTCTTCTTCCTTAAGCAGCATATGATAATACATTTTTAAGTAGACATTCCCCCATCAGCTCAGTGCAAATGCAAAAGTGGCTCTAGCAATTCATTCTATTTTAGGGACTCCAAGGGCCTCCTCACTTGAGCTCATATTTCACTTATGGGTGCGATAAGTTATAATTTGCAATCAAGGTGCAGGACCCTGGACTAATCCAACAATTGTTTCAGATTGTAAAAAAGCCTATCTGTGAACAGAACATACTAAACATTGTCTGTGTTCATAAAGAAATTACTATTACTTCTTGCCAATTTTTATCACCATTGATGTAAAGTCATCATGGGGTTATAAAGGTCAATCTGTTGCTAGATATTTCTTCCAAAATGAAATTTAAACAAATACATAGAAGATTAATAACAAATTATATGGAAGCAAAATACCCTCTGTAAAACTAACTGGAGTGAGGTGTTACTCTCTCTGTAAACCTAACTGGAGTGAGGTGTTACTCTCTCTGAAAACTTAACTGCGGTGAGGCGTTACTCTCTCTGTAAACCTAACTGGAGTGAGGTGTTACTCTCTCTGTAAACCTAACTGGAGTGAGGTGTTACTCTCTGTAAACCTAACTGGAGTGAGGTGTTACTGTCTCTGTAAAACTAACTGGAGTGAGGTGTTAAATGGAAAAACTGGGACTGCCTGACACTCATTTTGGCTATATTTTGGCCTGATCAAAATTCCACAGTCTGTAGTCTCTTATAAGATATTATTTATTCCAGTTCTCAGTAGTCTGTATTAACTGCCTCTTTTTCACAAATTACTTTATTGAATTCATACTATTTAACCAATGGTATAGGCACTCATACAGTTAAAGAAAGGAAAACAAACAATGGTGCACATTTTGCTGCATTTCATGTGTTATATATATGTTTAATTTTTAGTAACTGTCATTCACTCCAACATTAGATAAATTGCTCAGATCCTGCTTTCTCTTAAAGTTAGACCTCTCCTTCTGAACATTATTCTGCATGCTTTGCTCCCACAGATTCCATTTTTATTTATATGTAGTATGTTCCTTCCCTTTCCTAAAGATCCCACCTCTAAATCTTTTATCTCCTTTACAATATTCAAGACTTCTTATATAGCTGATTTAGATTTTGATTTCCATTTTGTAATTGCTTTTTTGGCTGCCATCAACATTAACTCCCTAAACCCCGGACAACCTCTCACTAATCTGACTAGCTTGAGCCAGTTAAAGCTTCCACTGATTGGGGGGTGTTTATAAATATATCTAAATATCAACACATTATGCCAGCTATTAGACAAGACTGTATAACCTTCCTTTTTTATTATAAATGCCTTTATTAAATTCATACTAAATTCAAAGCTAACTTTTATTGATTACCATACCATTTACATCCTTGAATATTTGAGTCCCTTAATTTCATTGCTAGTGCCTCTAAATATAAAGCAAATAACCTTAATTCTTGCCTCTGAATCATCTTATATCTTAATAGTTATCTCTATTATCCTGTCAAGGATGCAAATGCTACCATTGGTCTGCTTATAAAATCCAAGCTAACTCTATCCATTGCCATATCTGCATCAAAACCCACCAACAATAGTGGTATTTTCTTACATTCTACTTCCCTCTCAATTATCACTGTTTTATTAATATTGCCAAAAGTTTGCCTCCCCTTCACAAAACCACCTTGGCCTATAATTATCAATGGCAACACCTTTGTCATTCTCTTAGCTAGTATAAACATAACTACTTTATAGTCATGGTTTAAAGTTGAAATTGGTCTATATGAAGATGGGTCTGAGGGGTCTTTAACCTCTTTGGGTAATATGGTCACCACAGTTGAACAGAACTTTTTTCATGTGCAATGAGCATGTTGGATAACAGGAAGGTTTAACTATTAGTCTATGCTCAGTGAGCTGATCCATGTCTTCCAGATCTGTATGCACAAACTGTAATAGCTAACTTTGAAAAGACATTACAATGCAGATTCATTTACAATATCAAAACTTGTTGATTTATGACAACATGTGCTTACTAAAGCCATGGGGGTGTCCATATAAGTATTTTTTACTTATTTTGCTGTTCTTTATATACAAAAGACTGTTGTTGATTAGATTTACTTGCACGAATTTGAAATGGCATGTGTATGCAGACTCATTTGAAATAGACATATTTGCTGATTAGCCATAAGTTGTGTTAAGTGGAAGCCATGGGGGTGAGAATATAAATATTTTTTACAAACTTTGTTGTTTTTTTATATGGAAAGGTTGTAGAAATTTAAACAGAAATGACACAGTGATGCAGACCTTATGTTTACATCTTGAAGGGGTTATTGAGCAGCTTTGTATGTGTTTATTTGCTAGTTCTTATAACTTCCATCAGGGGTGTCTGAGTGCTATTAATATGATTATGCCTTTGATAGTATGAGAACTGTTTGTTATATATAAACATGCATGTATATTTTATTTAGGTACTTAATATTTTAATTTTACCAGTTTTTCAGCTTTGCATTATAGGCTGAATTTTTTACATTTGTTATATTTGTTTTTTATGATGAATGTGCGATTTGGGATTTTGCAAGCTGAAGTTTAGGTCAGGCGATTAGTATAACTGAAGAGTCGGCTGATTTTTTTTTATGTCATGTGACTACTACTAGTATTTTTATAGGTTTATGGAGACTTAAATACAAGTATTTTGAGATGCTATTTTATTGTATCTGAAAAAAACGTTGTGGAAGCAATGCGAAAGTGCTAATACTTCATTAAAGTCAAGAAAAATAAGATTATTGAATACAGATTCTAAATGGGCAAAGAACAGGTTCTGCTGTTTCATGTTCACTATCAGTATCGGTAAACAGAAGAAAATTAATAAGAGGGCATTTAGTTTCAATCAGAAATCTGAATGACAAAACAAGCAAGCAAGCAATACTTAAATGTAAAATCTATGGTAGATGTATTTAAAATGCATCTGTCTTTGTCCAACACATTTGATTGGTCTATCAATAGTATAAGAATAAAGAGGAATAAAGTAAATATAGTACAATGTGGTAAGCATACTGTAGACACATAGACACAGGCTGCAATACATGATTAAAAAGCTAATTTCCTCTGCAGAGACATAAAAATACTTGTGATTCTGAACTATCTTTCATCTAACACAAACATCATTTACATGGAAGCAAAAATTGTGTCTTTATTTATGAGATTCTTTATAACTAGAAAGATGAGTAGGTCAAAAACTAAAAAAGATAGCTGGGTGCACAAGACCAAGGATAGAAAAGTGCCCAATCCTAGTAGGCGCACTGGTGCCAGGACTGGAAAAGATGACAGTGTAGGATCTTCAAAATCGGAAACATTACTACAATGAGGCCAGGCCAGGCCCAGGGGGAGGATAGCCCCCCCTGTTTTAGAAGGAAGTAGCAGTCCACAAAAATCACAAAAACTGATAGGCCAAAGAAGAGCCATTAAGACGATAAAGTGGAATGTTCAGGATAAGAATGAAATTATGTGTTGTTACTATTATGCAAAAATCCCAGACTTTCCAGACACAAGATATACAAAATGATTAGAGAGAAATTACAGGAAAGAAAAATACTTTGCAAGAAAAACTGTCAGAAGCTTCAAATGAAAATTTGTGTTCATTAATACAACAGATTTATGAAAAACAGTATATAGATCAAGAAACCTTGATCTGTTTGGAAAAAGAAGCATCTGAGGAAGTGAGAAAACATAAACAACAAAACCAAGAGATATTTGAAAAGTATAAAAAAGAAATAAGGACATGAGAAAGAATATGCTATGGTGCAATATTTATGCAAAGGAGAAAGCCAAATTAATCAATGTAAAGAAGGCAGCCCCAAAGATATTTGAAGAGAAATATAGGCAAAGGCATCCAGATATGGAAAATTTCACAATAAAAAAATAATATCACAAAGATAGAAAAGAAGATTAGTAAAGCAGAAGTTAAAAAAATAGAAGCTGAAGTTATGGAGTGCCTATGAAATGAAGGATTTGGTGTAGAAGGTCTAACACAGGTTACACCACAGCAGGATGGAGTGAGTCCCCAAAGTAGGGAGAAACAGGAAGATCAAGAAACATCTGAAGAAGAAATATGGACATGGGAAAGAAAAATATTTAAATTTGGTGTAATATTTATGCAAAGGGGAAAACAAAACTAACCAATACAAAAAGAGCAGCACCAAATATGGTTGAAGGGAAATAAAGGCAAAGGAATCCAGACATGGAAAACTTTACAATACAAGAAATAAGAAGACAAAAAGGAAAACTAGGAAAGGAGATCAGTAATGAAGAAGTTAACGAAATAGAAACTGAGGTTATTGGGTACTTGCAAAGTGAAGGATTTAGTGTAGAAAATCTAATTCAGAAAGTGCCACAACAGGATACAGTAGTGGATATCTAAATTAAGGGGAAACCAGTGGAGCAGGAAGCAATTGGTCAGGTGCCATATGAAAATTATTTGCAGCCTTCCAGAGGAAACCAGTATAAATGTTCACTGGAAGCTAGACAGCAAGAGAAGGAACAGAAAAGTGTGGAAAGTCTGATGCAGTCAGTGTTTAGGGTAGATAGGCCAGTGAGTTCCCATATGATAGAGCAACGGATGGCACAGAATGAAATTGAAGAGAATCTGCCACAGGAAGATGCTACAGAATCTTCTATAGAATGCCAGCAGGAATTGGAAAACAAGGGAAGTTTGGAAGAAAATGAGCTAAGAGAAGAGCTGCTTGATTTAATATACATAAACAGATATATCAAAATCAATGAAAGAAATATACTGAAGGTTAATAAAACCCAAAAAATTAATAAGTCTGATAAAACAAATGAACACGGTAATTAGGACTGTTCATAGAGATCCATGGGATATAACAGAAGTAAACAGGATATTTTACTGTGCAGCTAAATTAATAACTGATAACGTTCTACCACAAGAACACTGGGTAGTGAGAGGAAAGGAAGGGGAGAAATCAAATACCATCATGGAAATATCGAATAGAGAAAACTATATAGCACTTAAGACAAGAAGTGTCACTGTCAGAAGACTAGAAGAGGGAACAGATCAACAAAAATATTAAGAAAGATAGATGTGATAAAAGCAATGCACAGTATTAGAACAGACCAGGATCTATCATGCACTATCGCAAATAACAAACTAAAAATTTCAGCACAGGTGGAAAAACTTAGAAGGTATGAAGATAAATATAAAGGAAAAGTAGAAAATAAGCAATTTACTGATGACCCAAATAAAGTTTTATAGAGAATTGGGAAATAAGGTAAAAGGAATTGAAAGATCGCCAAAAAAAAGAAGAAATAGATACATTTTGGAAAAGTATCTATGAAGAACCTGTGGAACATAACAAAGTTGCTAAATAGATAGAAGAAGTTAAAGAAAGAATAAGCGTTTTAAAGGTACAGGATATGAAATGGGATGAAGTAACAGCCAGAGAGATTGAAACAAAGTTAAGAAACGCTTCTAATTGGAAAACTCCAGGCCTAGATGTACCTAACTTTTGGCTGAAAGTATTAACATCTTTGCACAAAGATTTAGCCATGAGTAACAACTATTTACATATGCACACCGAACAGACACCAACCTGGTTAACAACAGGAAAAACAATGCTCCTTCTTGAGAGTGAACCTGCAAGCTACCCTAAAAATTATAGACCAATAACGTGCCTTCTAATGACGTACAAACTATACATGGGAATTGATGCCGGCAGAGTTTATAGTAATTTAGAAGAAAACTCAATAATGGCAGTAAAGCAAAAGGGCAATAAAAGAAAGTCATATGGAACAAAGGATCATTTGTTGTTAAATAAAGTCATAGTGAAGAACTGTAAAAAGGGGAAGAATCTAAGTATGGCATGGACTGACTACAAAAAAAATTTGAGTAATGGTTAAAGTGCTTGCCTTCCATTCACATGGTACAAGGTTTGATTCTCACCTCAGGAAAGAATGTATCAACTGGAAATAGTATCTCACATTCATGGATAAAAGTGCTTAAACATGTATAAGATACACCCTACACTAATCGACTACATTACAGTGACCATGCAACAGTGGCAGACCTCTTTGCAATTAAGCCATGATAAAGGAGAAATTATTATCCAAGGAATGAAAATTCAAACGGGGATATTCCAGGGTGACTCTTTGTCACCACTGCTGTTCTGCCTTCCCCTTAACCCATTAAGCTGTCTACTTAACAACTTAGGCCATTGCTGTAATCTGTCTCCTAGAAAACAACAAAGTGTAAAGACATCTCGTCTTGTCTTTGTCGATGATTTAAAACTGTATAGCTCATCAGATGAGAAACTGAAAGCACAACTACAAGTTGTCAAAACTTTTTCAGATGATATAAAAATGGCATTTGGTCTTGATAAATGTGCAAAAGCAACCTTTAAAGCAGGAAAACTGCAACACCAGGAAAAAAATCAGTTTGGGAAAAGAATGCGATATAAAAGAACTTGAGCAAGAAAGAGTGTATAAATATTTGGGAAATGATGAAGGATCAACAATAAAACACAAACAAATTCAAATAAAACTTACAGAGGAATACTTAAGAAGACTTAAATTAATCCTGAAAACAGCACTGACATCTAGGAACAAAATCCAAGCTATAAACCAATTCACTCTTCCTGTCCTAACTTACAGTTTTGGAGTGATTGACTGGCCCCAAAACATGTTGGCTAGATTAGATAGGAAAACAAGAAGGATGCTTCATGTTCACCAAATGATTTATAAAAATCAGTGCATACCAAGATTATATATTCCCTGTTCCGAAGGAGGGATGGGCCTCCTTGAAATTGATTATATGTATAGATCTGCAATCATGGGACTCCACACATATCTGTTGACCTCACAAGACCCAAACATAGTGAAAGTTTTGAAACATGAGGAGAATAAATCTAAGATGACTTTGCTTAATATACCAGAAGCATATCGGCATCAAGCAGGAATAGAAATCATACCAGAAGTAGATAAAAATCAGGCAGCAACTGAATGTGCCAAAAAACAAAATAAAGTATATAAGGTGAAGGATTAGATGAGAAGGCAAGAAATGTGGAGAAAGCATAAATATAGTTGCAAGTATAGAATACTTCTGGAAGAACCTCATGCTGATCTGGAACAAATGCAGGAATGGTTAAGAAGAAGCAAATTCAAACCAAGAGATAAAAGGTTCATAGGTTCATAGGTTCATAGGTTCGTACTAGGCTATCTGCCCTAGGGCATTTATAAGCCTAGCCAGAGTGTATGTGGCTTACACCACCCCTTAGGATGAGAATACTACGCCCTTTTAGGGTTTAGTTTACTATGCCTCTGTCTAGTAGTGACACAGAGATGACCCCCGGGGTAAACTTACGATCTCCCATCCACTCGTCGAGATTTCTCTTGAATAGAATCAGTGAGGAGCTCTGCCTAACATGGACTGGGATTCTGTTCCAGAGTGTAGGGAGCCTCTGGGTTATGAATCTGTCCCTCCAGCACGTTCTATTTATTTCTGTGTTGAGGTTTAAGTCACTTGTTCTCGTGGCTCTGATGGATTTGGATTTTCTGAGGTGGAGCATGTCCATTAATTCAGGATTGGACATGGCCTTGTACGTCAGGCACAGATCACCTCTGAGTAGGCGGTATGCGACTGAATAGAGCTGGAGTTTTTTCATTCAGGCAGCATATGACATATGTTTAAGACCCTTTATCCTCTTGGTGAGGAACTTTTGGGGTCTTTCCAACTGCTGCAGGTGTCGGGTGAGATACATCCCAAATGGGGCATTGTACTCAATCATTGGCCTGATAAGAGAAGAGTACAGGGGCACAATGACCTCTCTTGATCTAGATGTGAAACCCTTCATAATAAGGTGGGCAATATAGAAGGTCTTCCTAACCACTTTGGCAATGTGAGTGTCAAATGAGAGGTTACTGTCAACCTGGGTCCCTAGGTCCCTGATTACCTCTTCCAGACTTAATGGATTACCGCCTATGTGGTAATTTGTCGGTACCTTGTTTTTCCCAAAGGGTATGACTATACATTTCTTGGCGTTCAGCTTAAGGCCATGGCTCTGGCACCAATTATCCGTTTCTATGAGGCCTCTCTGAAGGATGTTTATGTCCGCTGGAGTATCAATTATGGCGCCCAGTTTGCAGTCATCTGCGAACTTTGTCAGCCACAATCCTCCTATGTTTGCCTGTACCTAGGAAAAATAAATGCCGAACAAGAGGGGTCCCAGGACTGAGCCCTGTGGGACACCGCTTGTGACTGGCTTAGAGTCTGACATAGCTCCAGCAACTCTGACCCTGTGGGTTCTGTCCTTGAGCCAGTTTGCAACCCATCTTGTGACATATGGGTTTACATTTAAGCTGGTGAGTTTGTCTATGATGCCCGAGTGGGGTATTGTGTCAAAGGCTTTTGCAAGGTCAAGGTAGGTTGTGTGAACTGCCTTGCCCTCATCAACGGCCTTAGTGACTGTTTCAAAAAAGTCGACCAAGTTCAAAAGGCAGGATCTGCCCTTGACAAAGCCAAATTGGGTAGGATCCAATGTCTGTAGGTCCCCAATGTCTTTGTTTATGAGTTCCATAATGATCCTCTCCATAGCTTTGCAGACCAGGCTCGTCAAGCTTATGGGGCGGTAATTTCCAGGGTCCGTAGAAGCACCGCCTTTGTGAAGTGGGACCACTGTTGCCGTACGCCACTCTTTGGGTACGTATCCTGTAGTAAGGCTAAGATTAAACAGCAGCCTTATGTGTGGGTTTAGTTCCTCTTGGAGTTCATGTAGCACACAGCCCGCGACACCGTCCGTCCCATTGATGCTGTGTTTTTAGCTTTAGAGAGGGCGGCTCTCACCTGGGCATCTGAGATGTTAGGGAGGCTACACTCTGCTGGGATAGTTATTTCTCCTTTTGGGGGGGGGGAGAAATTTGCACTGAACCTGTCTGCCAGAATGTTGGCAATGTCAGTGGGTTCAGTGTATTTTGTGTCATTTTGGACTAACTCTGAGCATATCTGGGAGTTTCCACCCAGGTTTCTAACATAGCTAAAGAAGGCCTTGTGATTGTCTTTTGTGTCTTTTGCGATTTTTCTCTCAAAGTTGGCCTTGGATGATTTTATGAGTGATCGTAGTTTTTTGCTAGTAATGATGAGAGATGCCTTCCCTTTTAGGGATTTTGCTCTGTCATGTAGTAGCTTCCTCCTCCTGTTGTAAAGTTTGTTTATGGCTGGGGTCCACCAGACCGGGCGCCTGCCTTTGGGGGAATGGGTCTTGGTTTTATTTGGGATTGCATGATCCATGCATTCTTGAAGGTGCCCATAGAAGGCATTTGCAAAAGATTCAGCAGTGTGGGTTGTGGTTTCCACTGGCCCAGGGGCCTTGAAAGATACCACTTCAGTCTTAAGAAGTGTGAAGTTTGCTTTTGAGAAGTTCTTCACTGTGGTCTTTTGTGCAGGGGGTGGGGGCGGGATGTAGATTTCCAGTGAGATTAATTTATGGTCTGATCTTACTGGTAGCCCAAGATAGTGGGTTGCGTACACGTTGGTTTATAAAGTACATTGAACATGTGGGAGAAACAGACAAATGTAGGTTTTGTAAAACCGAATTGGAAAGAGTTGCAGACCTCATTGCTGGTTGCGACATACTAATGACAAAAGGACTGTATACTGAAAGGCATAATAATGTGGCGAGACTGTTGCACTAGGGATTGTGCAAACATTATGGTATTGAAGTGGCTGAAAAACACTGGAAACATGAGCCACAAAGCATCATAGAAAATGAAGAAGTCTATATCACATGGGATCATCCATTACCAACAGTTCAAAAGACAGATGCTAGAAAACCGGATATAGTGGTCCAAGAAAAGAAGACAAGAGTAGCATCGATCAATTAAATCGCAACACCCAGTGACTACAGTGTCCTGCATACAGAGAGACACAAAGTCATAAAATATCAGGATCTGCAGGCAGAAATGAGAGCAATGTGGAAAAAAGATACCCAGACAGGTCCAACAGTAGTAGGAGCAATGGGTCTTATAAAAAACAATTTACAATCATATTTAGATATGTTACCAATACATGTAACTCCATACGAATTGCAGGAGTCATTACTGGGCACATTGCAGGTGCTGTGAAAAGTACTTTTAGCTGATATCAAAGATTGAAAAAATAGCAATTTCATGAACTTTAATTATACTTTGACTTAGGAATGGGGTCCATTCCCAGCATGGTATTAGAAACCCAAAAGACTTGGAGAAATTAAAAGAAGTGACCGAAAAGACAATGTGAACTGAAGTTTTTAAAAAGTGCAAAGCTGCTGAGGTGCATAAGGACTAAGAGTAAAACAGTAATGCTCAGAAGAGTGGGAGTCACTGAGCTTGCTACGTTTTAGCATGTTTTCTGAAACACATGTGCCTGAACATGTACATCTTTAGATGCAAAAATAGCTAGAAACGTTACAGCATATTAGTGGTACTAGAATCCATCTATGCTATTATCTTCACCAGGATCACTAACAGTAACATCCCGTGGTTGTCCTGGTGGAGTATAAACTTAGGACAATGTGTTACTTACAAGAGTGTCAGGATGATTATGAGGAATATCGGTCTTTCAACATTCCTTCTAGAAAGGGCAACCTATCAGAAGATTGAGACCATTATATAAGCCCAGTTCTCAAAAAAATAATAATAAAGTATGCATCACTACACCCTATTACTTATACGAATGCACTCTCTGAGACTGCTGTACCACTGAGGAACAGGGAATTCTATAAGACACAATTTTGGACTCTTAGGGCACTTTAACATTCACAGTTCTGAGGAGTACATTTACAGTCTTGTAATGTACAATAGAAACTGTTTAGAAAAATAAGTGCTATTTTCACTAACAACTCACTCTACAACACATTTAGAACACACATGCAGAGGTACTCAGTAATAATATGAATTCAGTACTAAACCCTCTGACATAAGTACAGAAATGGACCATTCCCTAACACACAGTGTGTTCCATGCAGACTTTGAATGTTTCAATGCAGGGACTTCTCATAGCACAAAAGGGATCTGAGCCATTCCAGCCCATGTACAACAGTGTCCTAAAGTGATTTGTTGTTACTCGGTGCAGCAGCTGTTCTGGTTTAGGATGACAGAAAAAGTACAGTTTTGTACCTACCATAAATGTAGATGTTCGAGGATCCACATTGCTGCAGTCCTAACTATTGGGGTAGTCTGCTGTCCAGTCGGCCCGAATACCAAAGTATATGGCTGACGTCGGTCAGGGCGCATTAGACTGACGTCAGTACGTCAGGGTACTAATGCGCATGACCGACGTCATATCCTCAGTCTTTTCTTGCCCCAGATGTCAGAAGACCCTGAAAAGCTAAGGCCAAAACCAAAAATTCCAAACATACCTGCACCAAAAATATGTACAATATATACAAAATTACCAGAATATAACCTCACCTACACCACCACCCTTAAACACAGAGGGGAAGGAGGGAGGGTAAATTGGACTGCAGCAATGTGGATCCTCGAACATCTACATTTATGGTAGGTACAAAACTGTACTATGTTCTTCATTCCACATTGCTGCAGTCCTAACTATTGGGTAGAATCCCAAAGCAGAGGTAAGGGAGGCTGGCAAATCATAAGGAAGCAGGAACTGACAACATGCCTTGCAAAATAGCTGTGGCAAAACCAGCCCTAGACTTAGAGTAGAGAGGAAGGTGATAATGCTTAGAGAAAGTATGCACTGAACTCCAAGTAGCTGCCTCCAAAATATCCTTAGTGGCCATCCCCCTTAGAAATGCTGTAGAAGTGGCAGTAGCCCTAGTGGAATGAGGCCTAATTCCAGCTGGAATCTCCTTGCCATGATGGGAATAACAAAATGCAATGCAAAACCCAATCCACCTAGAAATAGTTTGTTTTGACACAGGCTTGCCCATGTAACCCAAAGCAAAAGAAACAAACAACTGCTGAGACTGCCTAAAATCCTTAGTCCTGCTCAAATAATAACGCAATTGCCTGTGTACATCTAAAGAGTGCAAAATCTTTTCCCCTTTATTTTGGGGATCTGCATAAAAGTAGGCAAATGAATAGTTTGGTTTAAAGCCACACTAGAAACCACCTTAGGCATAAAGGAAGGATTAGTACGTTATGATACCCTATCCTTATCGAATCTCAACTAAGGCTCTACCGCCATAAGGGCCTGCAACTCAGAAACCCTTCTTGCAGAAGTAATGGCCAACAAAAAAGCAGTCTTCCATGTCAAATATTTCAATTCAGCAGTAGCCGCAGGCTCAAAAGGTTGTAGAGTAAGTTTCTCCAACACAAAATTGAGATCCCAAGCAGGAGTAGGAGCTCTACGTGGGGGTCTTATATTCTTTGCCCCTCTAAGAAATTGCTTGAACAAAGGATGCGAAAACAATGGTGGGTGACAATCATAGTGAGCTGAAATTGCTGCAGCATGAATCTTAATGGAAGAGAAAGACAAACCTTTGTCCAATAACTCAGTAAGATATTGAAGAGCCACACTCAAATTAGGCTCAGAAATCTCCAAATTGTTTGCTGCACTCCAAAATAAAAATCTCTTCCATTTTTCTGCGTACACTTTCCTTGTACTAGGTCTTCTGGCTTCCATAATCACATTTAAAACTTGTTGAGGAAGTTGAGACCTGCTGTCTTTCAAAACAGAATATGCCAGGCTGTTAGATGAAGAGATTGAAGCTTGACATTGAGCAGGTGACCGTCCCTCTGAGACAACAGGTGTGGAATCAAGGGTAAAGGCCATGGAGGCTTCCTTACCAGACTCCTCAGTAATGGGTACCAGTGCTGCCGAGGCCAATCTGGAGCTATTAAAATCATCCTTGGCTTGTCTTGTCTGACCTTTAGAAGCACCTTTGGGAGAAGAGGCAGAGGTGGAAAAGCATACACATGAAGATTTTTCCAACTGAAAGAAAGAGCATCCACTTTCCAAGCTGTGTGATGAAACCTCTTTGTGCAAAACTTTGGCAACTGGTGGTTTAGTGGAGAAGCGAACAGATCTATGTCTGGAGTTCCCCATGACACTGTCAATTTTGAAATACATGAAGATCCAGTTTCCACTGTGGGGATCCATGATTTGTCTGCTTAACACATCTGCTAAGGAGTTCTGTGCTCCGGCAGAAACCTTGCCTGAAGAGTTAGTTGCAAGCTGAGCGCAGTCTCCCATAAAATCATTGCTTGCCTGCACAATGGGTAAGAATGTGTTCCCCTTGTTTGTTGATGTACCACATGACAGTTGTGTTGTCTGTTAGAATCAACACCTGCCCTGGAAGAAGTAACTCCTTGAAAGTCATTAATGCAAACTGGACTGCTAACATCTCTTTCATGTTGATATGTAGATGCTGTAGTCTGGCAGGCCACTTGTCTTGTATCCACTTTCCATTTAGATGAGCTCCCAAGCAATGTCTGAGGCATCTGTCGTTAGAATCTGACTCGCCTCTGGCCGGGTCACAGAGAGTCCCTTGTTTAGGTGACATTCCTGAGCCCACCACAGAAATTCCTTTTGAATGCAAGGTATTATTTGAATGACAGTGTCCAAATCCTGGCAGTGCTGTGTCCATACATTTTGAGATACCATTGCAGCTTCCTCATATGCAGTTTGGCATTGGGAAGCACCAGAATACAAGATGCCATGAACCCTAAGGCTTGAAGGACTGTCCTTGCAGTCAGCCCGGACTGAAGAGATAGTTGATGGAAGTAACTGGAAAGAGTCTTTTGTTTGTCCGGGGTTAAAAGGCCATCTGGGCTGCTGTATTCAGTCTCACACCCAGAAAGCACATGTCTTGAGAGGGTACTAGACTGGACTTTATTTCGTTCACAGAATACCCTAGGCATCTTAGCACTGCTATGACATAATCCAAATGCTGTAGAAGGTCTTCTTTTTCTTGAGCTAGAATCAGGCAGTCGTCCAAGTAAGGATAGATTTGAATTCCTTTTAGCCTGAAGTAAGCTATCACTGGAGCCAGAACCTTTGTGAATACTCTGGGCAGTGGATAAGCCAAAGGGCAATGCAGAGAACTGATAATGAGAATTTCCAGCTCGAAAACGCAGATACTTCCTGCAACTTAGTCTTATAGGCACATGAAGGTAAGCTTCCTTGAGATCTAAAGTTACCATCCAGTGATCCTTGCCCAGCAGAGGTAAAAGCTGTTGTAACGTCAACATTTTGAACTTGGGAATGTCCAGATAAGTGTTGAGGATAGATAAATCCAAAATTGGCCTCCACGTGTTCCCCTTCTTCGGTACTAGGAACAGGCGAGAATAAAATCCTAGGCCCCTTTCTGGCACAGGAACTGGCTGAATGGCCCCTATGTGGAGCAACAGAGAAATTTGCTTGTGAGCCTCTTGTCTTTGTAGAGGAGGAATGTCTGGCATGCCTTTGAAAGGAGGCATGGTATGGAAATAAAACCTGTAACCGTGGTGAATGATATCCAGAACCCATCTGTCTTGGGTAATTAAATCCCAATTTTCTTTGAAAAGAGACAGCCTTCCTCCCAAAGGTGCTGCCAGGCGAGAATGTACTGGCAGCTGAAAAGGCAGGTCATTGGGTCTGCTTACGAAAGGACTGACCCCTGCCCTCACCAGAAGTCTGAGCAGGGGAACTCCTGTCCTAGGCCTAAAAGAACCTTCAGCTCTGCCCCTACCACGGCTAGACCTACCCCTAGACTGGGAATCATAAGCAGGATAAGTCCATCCCTTAGTAGGCCAATTTCTACTAAACTTGGAGGCTGCACCTGCAAAAATCCTTAACAGTTTGCATAGACTTAGCCTTGTCCTCCATTTTCTTTAAGACTGCTTCCACAGGCGAACCAAACAACACATCAGACTGCAAAGGAGCATCCAAAATCCTTGTTTTAACATGCTCAGCTAAATTCTGATCTCTCAACCAGGCATGCCTACGAAGAACAGAACCAGTGGCAGCCACCCTCGAGGAGGCCTGCACAGCATCAAAACCACATTGCAAGGAATGTTTACCCACCTGTTCAGACACATGAACTAAATCCTGCAACTCTTTACACTCAATACCTTCTGCCAGAGCATCCACCTTAGATTTCAATTGTGAAAGGAGATAATTCTGATATTTTAACATGTGAAACTGACAATTCAACGCCCTCATGGCTAAAGTGGAAGAAGTATACACTTTCTTTCCCCATCTATCCAAAGCCCTTGCCTCTTTATCAGGAGGAACAGGATTTTTAACAACAGAGGCCTTCACACCTTTAGGCCCCTGAGAGACAGTTTCTGGGTCTACCCTAGGACTCTTAAAAAGATACTTATGAGCTTCAGGCACCCTATAGTACCTATCCGGTTTAACTGGGGCAGGAGGCAAAGAATCAGGATTGAGGGAAGCCTCTGCAAAAACATCTTCCACCACATTCAGAACAGGAGGTATAGCTAAAGGCCTATGCTGGGGTAAAACAAGAATTCCTAAGCCTCTTCCTGGAATCAGAGAAATCTTGACCTTCCCATTTAAAATGCTCCTCATGGAATGCAGAGTCTCTGAAAATGAAAAATCCTCAGGAGGAGAAGCTGAAGGAGTAGAATCATCCACATCAGAATCAGAATAAGGAGGATACTCCTGCAAGTCTTCAGTCAAGACTCAGAAGCCTCCGAACATTGCTCAAAACTCTCAAACTCAGGTTCTACCCTAGGCCTCTTATCAGGAGGGGGCATAGAACCTCTAATCATAGTAATCAAATCCTCTGCCATTTTAAGCATATGTTTCTTAGGCAAAGACCCTGAAGCACTAGGAGAAACCCCCACTGAAGTTAAACTTGGCCTGCCTCTCAAAAAAGCCTTGGAAACAGAAGGGGAGGCCCTAACCACCTTAGGAAGAGAGGGAAGAACAGCCACCTGAGAAGCCCCCTCAGCCTGGCCTACTTCCTGCGAGGATACATCCTGTAACAGTAAAGTCTCTCCCTGAGACTCCAAAGAAACACCTGGCAAAACCTCCGGCTCCACTGAGCCTTCTAAAGATCCGACGTCAGGGACTGTCGGTTCTTCCACTCTAGGCTTTGCTGCTTTGTCCTTGCGCTTTTGTCAAGCGGGCGTCGGAGCCTCCGACGGCATTTTATAATTACAACGCTTCCCAGAAACTAACCTGGCACAGTCTAACCTTCTCTTAATAGTGCGTTTGTTAAATCTAGCACAAGAGCGGCATCCAACAACGCCGTGCTCAGGCCCTAAACAAGGTATACACAAAGTATGGTAATCCCTATGAGGTATCTGTTTCCCAGAAGAAGTACAGTTATTCATTTTTTCTGACATCCGTTAAATACTGAGGCAAGAAAAACCAAAATATTCCCCAACGGGGTACTTAGCCAACTTTGATTCGGTCTGAAACTCTGACTTCAGAAACTTTCAGAACGCCAACCTGCACTCACAAAATTGCTTCTGCATCGGACCATGCGGCAAAAAAGACTGAGGATATGACGTCGGTCATGCGCATTAGTACCCTGACGTACTGACGTCAGTCTAATGCGCCCTGACCGACGTCAGCCATATACTTTGGTATTCGGGCCGACTGGACAGCGGACTACCCCAATAGTTAGGACTGCAGCAATGTGGAATGAAGAACATCATATCAGGAGTTGCAGATCCAACTACAGAAGAAGTAGCCTGGTCAGATGCAAAGGGTTTTCCTTATAGCTCTTCCTGATCAAAAGAATTGAGCTTTCCATAGTAAAATAGTGCTGACTAATCTGGTCTAACACCTCACTACAGTAGGCAAAGTCTTTAACGTCATGCAGAATTACTGCACGGTGCCTTTAAACTATGGCTCAAGGTAAAAAGCAATACTTTATTTACTATTATTATTATTATTATTATTATTATTATTATTATTATTATTTTGCTTTGCACATGTACACAGTTAGATCATCAGCTTGCAGTGACAGGGATGTATACAGCCTCCCAGAAGTGACAAAGGCAAGCAGCATGTGCACTGCTGCTCAGAAAATGTGACCGTTAGTAATTTGGACAAATTTAAACCAGTCAGATCAGTGCCAGGTTATGGCTGAGTGTAGCTTATTCCAATGATTTCAATAAATGTTTGTGGTTAATGTTTACTTCTCTTTTCCCACAGACCATTGCAATAGTTAGTGATGAATTAGTTGTGCTACTCCAGCATCTAGTGGAGTATTTAAAATTCCTCCTGGTGGGAACCTCCTGGATCATACACAGTCCATTTCCTACTTCAGTCTATCACAACTTTATAGCTTCCTAAGAATCTTAAAACGTCTGTAGATGAGGTTGACAATTAGATTCACCTCACAGGTAAGTACTAAGCTTTCTCCCCCATGGGCCAGTTGAAGCTTAGCCAATTTCCCCTCAAAGTTGAGAGTCAAATCCTGTACCTTGAGACTTTGAGGTAAACACCTTAATCATTATGCCAGTCCTAATCGAAGTTCTATATATTGTTACTTCCTGTTCCAGTCCATCAACGCATTGGGGTATGTACATATTACACTGTTCAGCTTTATACTGACAGATGTTATAAATCTTGCTGCAGTGACTTCAGACTTAACCACCCTCTGGACAAAGTTATCTGCAAGTAAACTCGGACAGGTTCCTGTGTGTTGCTGCTGCTTTCTATACTGCCACTTGAAGATGGCACTGAAAATGATTGAAAACATATGGAAAAGAAAGGAACGCAGTGTCATCCCATATCAAGCAATGCCCATATACTTTACAGTTTAGCAGCTGGTCTACATATGATATTGGAATGGAAGAAATTCCCCACTGAGTCCCTCAATGTCTCAGATAAATTCCTATGAATAGTACCATACAGGGAGAGATGTAAACTGTGGGACTTTAATTTTGGTACTATCAGATCTGTTAGAGTTCTAAAGCCAGAGTTTGGCACAAATTAAAATAACAGCAGGTCACTTACTTGTTAACTATGAACTTACCTATGAGCTTTGACTCTGACCAGTTTGGCTTATAGTTTTCTATTCTTCTCAAACAGTGGTTCATATACAACTGATCACTGTAGCTACAGAACCTTCTTAAATGTAATGCTTCTTGAGGTTCAGTAATGTCACAGATAGCAATGGTGTGGATCTATAGGCAGTAAAATGGAATAGGGCCGCTGTGGGTGAACTTTATCTCAAAATCAGAAAAATAGATTAAAATGGAGGCTTTTTACTCTGGCTTAAGAAAAGTGCAGTTGTCATTGAATTCAACATACTTATCTTCCAAACCTGCAACATTTTTAGCATCATCCAGTAAGTCTCCATATAATGATAAACCTTAATTTCCTCAACACTTAGAATACGCATAATTTTCCAAAAAGTGCATCAACAGACTGAAGACATCAATGTCTACTTTCTGCTTTCCTTATAGAGATGTATGCAACTTACTCAAGTGTGCGAGATTTAAACACCCTCCTGGCATGTTGCTCCACTTCTACTAACTTAAGGTAGCAATGCAGATCTTATGAACCACATGATTTGTCCAAGACTTTGAATCATGCCTTTGCTCTGCTATTAAATAGGTATATAAGTTGTTGGGCAGATTCTCATTTTACCTGAACAACAGCTGGTGAATCAATACCAGACATACTGCCATGCAAATACATGAATGTGCCTTTTCCACAGATTTTATCATTTACCAAATTTATAAATTAAAGGCTGCTTTTTGCTTAATCTTATTATATTCATCATTCCTGGCACTGTTTCTACATAATTTGTTGACTTTGAACTCTTCCTCATCTAACTCCATAATGACTGCTTTTGACAGATATTGTTTCAGAAGTGATTTGAGCATAATCATCACAACAAGCATTTTCTGTTTTATTTTGTCTTCTCTTGCCCTTTCCTTTTCACTCCATCAGTTGTCTGTCTTGGTACAATTGCCCGTCAGCCCACCATGAGCAGCGTAGCAGGCTACATCTTAAATGTACTGAATCTTCAGCCCACTGTAGGACCTTCTTTTACTTACTCGCCTGGTCATAGTGATGAAATAAAACCTGACAACTCAATAGCACACTAGGTCTGCTACTGCAGTTACTTTAGAACAGGGGTAATAACCCTGCCTCAAACTCACTGGTCACATAATTGTTGTGTCAATACAATGAGAAGCTCTCCCTTTGGTGCAAGCAGTTGTATGCGTAATAGCACGATCTCTTGTGGAAACCCACTACTCATTTTTTTCTTTTATTTGTATTTTTCTACTTATCAAATACTTCACTGTAAGTATGGACAACAGAAGGCATGTCATGGTCCCCTGCAATATGCACTTCTCATAGGATATCATTGAAACTAACATGAATACAACACCAAATGTGCATATCCAATACCCAAGTCTCACAAAAAAGAAAATTCACCCACTGAGGAGGTGGTGACTGAACCTACTGAATTTCATTATGAGCGTGTCCATGAAAACAGACAGGCCCCTTTAGGAAACAACCCCTGAGATGATCTGCCAGAATGGCCAACAAATGCAAAACAAATACAGAACAACCAAATCAGTTCAACAGAAAGCACTGGTCTAACAGGAACACATATTCCACCAGATTCAACAAATGGTGAATTGTGATGAGATCACTGCGTCCTCTGGTATGGTGTCTGTTACAAATTTCTATAATTTTAACATCTACAATTATACGTACAATTCAATACAACCTGAACATCATGGTTTATTTTTAAATGGTTTCACTTTTATTCCTGCTGGTCATGCAAGTGTAGAACAGACTTTAATTGACTTGAAATTATTTACAAGAAAAATGGATTTAACAATCCTAATTGGGGGCAATATGAACAAGAAAAATATGACGCACAGCTTGAAATGGAAAAGAACATACAACCCTCCCACTTCATTCAGTTATTAATGCATTTGAAAAGGTTTGTGAGATAGGGATTAGAAACCTTCTGGCAACAAAAAGACAACATATGTTTTACAACCTTACACATACTGAAAAACAGCTACTTGAAAACTTCAAACTAACAACATCTGGTGTATAAAACCAGATAAAGGGGGAGGGCTGGTTATTATGGATTTAATTGACTATACTACTAGAATGACTAGTTTATTGATGGATACTAATGTAAAAAAAACACACACACACTTTATTCAGCTGCTTTTACTGCATTTGTGTTTCCTCCTCCTACTCTATTACCTCATCTTGCTTTTTCTACGACTTGCTGCTTGTTCTCTAAAGTGTTCAATTGAATCTTTTCTGTTGCATTTATTACTGCTTGTTTATAGCCTGTTTAAATTGTAAGTGTTATTCTAAGCCTCTTAGTTTTGGTATAAGCACTTGGGCTTTACGCCTACCCCTTAGCTCTCTTTGGCCTTTCTCCCTCAGATTCTGACAAATATGGATGGACAATTTCCTAAAGTTTCTCCTGCCAGTCTGGTTGATATTGGCATCCTGAGACAGTGTAGCAACTGCTTCATGTACATGGACAACCATCTACTACCAACACCTAGGAACACAATTTGTGAGAGATGCAATTACATTAGGAACCTAGAGTCTATGCACTCTCCATCACAAGTAAGTATATCTGGTACTGAGAAGATTGTCAAGACAATCACTACACCTAAAACACCACCCAAACCTACACAACACACACCCACATATGGAGAGGTCCTCAACAAAAACATACACAAACAAAGGAGATCTCTGAGGCAAAAACACATGCAATCTCCACAGCCCTCCACACCACATACCACGCATAGTCCACACACCTGTGTCTCACAGCCACTAAGGCTTAACCATAAACCCAACATATTGGTCATACAAGACTCCATTGTGAAACACACAGATGTACCTCTCACCAGGCTGGATAAGGAGAAAGTCATGGTTAGTTGTCTGTCAATGGCCGGAATCCACCATATCACATACGCACTCAACTCTCTCAACAACAGGCACTGTTATGACTCTGTCATAGTCCATGTTGGCGTGAATGACTTGAGCCATACCTCCCTGGACTATATGAAGACAGACATGAATGAACTCATTTAATATGTGTCCCAGGCAATTATGTCCCTAGCCTTAAGCAGCATTCTACCATCACCCAGAATGATGCCTCAATACAAACTGAAAATGATTGACTTTAACAATTGGCTTAATTTCTAGTGTCATTCCAGGGAGATCCAATACCTGACTGCCTGGGAAGAAATGATCGACAGACCACGATGCTTTTCCAGAGATGGCCAGTGTCTGTCTTACTTGGGTTTCAGGCTTCTGGCAAAGGCTTTTGCTTCTCCCATAGTGCCTTTTTTAGGAAAAGTAATGAGGTTAAAATTACAAACATAAAAATTTCAACAAAATGCAAATTAAAGGTTATGCTGCTAAATGCTAGGAGTCTAAACATGAAATTGCACTCATTTCAAGCATTCTTAACCCTGGAAAATACTGACATTTGCGCAGTCACAGAAACCTGGTTCAAAGCTGCGGAGAGCACCCCAGCCTTATGGGTTACTCAACCTAACATACATTCAGACCCCAAACTGTGGGCATTAAAGCCAAAGGAGGTGGAATTTCAATATATATTAAAGACATACACACCTTCAGGCTGGTCAAACAGTATGACTCCAGGTGCAGTTAACCATTGACAAGACCCCTATACAAATCATAGCTAGCTACCGGCCCCCAAATCTAACTCAAGCTACCCAATTTGCCTATCTGGACCTCTTCAAATCTATCAAGACTCAGCCCTTTACCCTGATTCTGGAAGAGCTACTCATGCCATAACATAAATGCCCAGAGATTCCTTGATTTTTTTCAGTGCAAATGCCTTGGAACAGCTAGTCGATACCCCCATAAGAGGTGATAATATCTTGGACTTGGTATTAACCTACATGAGTAACCACTGAAGCATCCTTGCAGTATCATCCGCCCTGGTAAGATCTGACCATAAAGCAGTCACTATTGAAGTCACTATCTCCCCAACCCCCCCCCCCAGCTAGGGTCAAACAAAAAAACTTCTCCAAAGTTGATTGCAGCCTTCTGGGGGATGGTATAAACAGCTTCACAGCCCCCCTCCCCTTTCTAAGAACTGGCACCAGTATCCAAAAGTATACCAAAGCACTATACAAGCATTTATATTGCTGCATGGAATCAGGAATAACTGACAGGACTAAATCATCCTCCAAAGGAAGAGTAAACCTGTCTAGTGGACATCTGCAATAAACTCTATAACAAAAGGAAAAATTTGCTGTCCAGGACCAAGAAGGAGCAGGTGCCCAATTGGAAGCAATGTCTCCTTAGCCTGAGCAAGCAAATAAGAGCACTAGTGAAATCCTCCAAAGCAAACTTCGAGTCCAAATTAGCCACATTTACTAGAGACAGTCATAAGGTCTTCTTCACATTTGTCCGGAATCTCAAAGGAAGCACCAGATTTGTTCAGAAATGGTGGTCAAGGACACCACATATACTCATGCCATAGATATGGCAAACTTGCTGGCTGATGGATTCAGTGAAAACTTCACCCCTCTGTCCCCCCATCAGTAAATCAGAACATTCCCTGTACCTGGGAATCTAGGTCTTATATCATCATCTTATATCTAGGGAACAGGTCATCACTGGCCTCTCAAAGGCAAAACATACAGCCTCCATGGGACCTGATAACATCCCAGATTGCATCGTACATGAACTCAGGCAGGAACTTGCAGCATCATTAGGCACCCTATTCAACCAAACCTGAGGACTGTCTTCATCCCAGCTGAGTGGAGGACAGCCACTGTCATCCCTTTGCACAAAGGTGGAGCGTCCACCGATCTGCAGAATTATAGACCCATCAGCATAACTAGCCTGATCTGCAAGGCCATGGAATGGATTATGATGAACCTCATTAACAAGGACATTGCCAACATGCAAACACTCCATCCCACACAGTTTGGCTTTGTCAAGGGGAGGTCATGTCTGTCAAATTTGTTCAACTTCATTGAGACAGTCACCAGAGACATGGATGAGGGGAAGCAATCCATATGTAACCAGATGGGTAGCTAACTGCCTCACTGATAAGACCCTACTAGTCAAAATAGGGGAAGCCACTGCAAGCAGTAGACCCGTAATGAGTGGTGTACCCCATGGTTTGGTCTTGAGGTCTCTATTATTTGGGATATACTTTTCTGAGGTGCAGGCCAAAACCAGTGGGTATGGCTGACCAAGTCTGCAGATGACTGCAAGCTGGGTGCTGTCATCAATTCCCCTAGTGATGAGGACATCCTCCAAGAGGCTCTCACCCAAACAAATGACTGGTGCCAGAAACATGGCCCCTAGCCGAACACCAAAAAATGCATCATCATCCCCTCTGGGAAGAGTGTCATCCCCACAAATGATCACACTAATAACAACGTCCTAAGCATGCAGTCATGAGGGATTTGGGCACCCCGGTTGATAGCATCCTGACTTCTGACCACCATGCTACTTCCATTGCACGGAAGCTTTCTACATGGCCCACCTCGTAGGTAAGGGTACCTCATCTAAGGATAAGGAAGTCATAACATCCCTGTATTCTTCCCTTATAAAGCCCATTATTGAGTACAATGCCCCGTTCAGCATGTACCTTGCAAAGCACATGCAGCAGCTGGAGACACCACAGAGGTTCCTCACCAGGAGAATCCAGGGCCTCAAATTTCTACCATACACAGGCAGGCTAAAAGCCTTATCCCTCTACTCAATTTCATACAGACTCTTCAGAGGTGACCTCTCTCTGGCATACAAGGTGATCTCGGACTATGCCTTGATGGGACTGCTGCATATACACAAGTCAAGCTTCACTTGAGTAACCTGCACAAGCAGCCTCAACATAGTCTGTGACATCAATAGGACTTGTTGTTGGGACAGATTTGTGTCCCAGAGACTCCCCCATCTGTGGAATAGACTCCCTCTCCATGTCAAGCAGAGTACCTCTTTTCCCCTTTTTAACTGCAACCTGGATAACTGAATAGGAAACAGAAAATACATCCCTGGGATTCCACCCATGTCCCAGCTGGACAGGGGCATTTGGTGCTGATTTGTCTAAACACAGGCTAAACTCTTGGCTAGGCTTATAAGGGCCTCTGGTCCAATAGCCTAGTAACTTCCTATGATCCTGTGATCCTATACCAACCAGTTTCTCTGAATGAGATTCATACTGCTTACGGTTCAACTGATGTGGTTGGAAGAACTATTATTGTTTGAGGACATCTCTATGGACTTGTACAACTTTCTTAAGGTGTTGATTATTCCCAAAATACTTGGTATCTCAAAAATACATTCAAATGTATTGGCTCCACCATTATGACCAATAAGGGCAGCAAGTGGGTCAGTCACCAAGCACTGTTCCAAAATTTATGGCTACAAAATTGAAATGTCTCTTTAAAGACTTCCCACATGTCTTGAGGGACTCGTGGGATTCTGTCGATAAATTAAGAACCTTACACAGTGGAAAAAACCTATTGGTAACATTGCATGTAAAAAATTTATTCACAGTGATTCCACAAGACATTGGTTTATCATGGTTCAGTAAGATTATTTTGGACTCTCATTTAGTTACTGGCAATATGTTTAGACTCACCTCCAATTTTATTTAAACAGTCCTGACCACCAATTTCCTGTTTTCTGACCGAGAATATTTTAAGTAGATCTCTGGGATGGCAATGGGTACAGCTTGCTTCCCAACCTTCGATAACGCGGTTTTATGAAAATGGGAAAAAGACATGGAACTTAAACTGGACGATTTTCAGTATTGTAAGAGCTACTGCCACGTTTTGTATGACATCTTTTTTATTTGATCAGGTACTCCACACCAACTAGAGGTGTTCATAACAGAAGTGGAGAAATCAACAGATTTTCTTGGATTTTCATCCCACATTGAAGAGCACAAGATACACTTTTTGGATGCTGAAGTTGTGAAGAATAGTGATACACATTAGATCCAGCTACATATCGTAAACCCACACGCTGTAAATCATTTCTACATTTCAGGAGTTGCCATCCTTTTCACCAAAAGAAAGGTGTTCTAAAAAATCAATTTGCACAAATTTCTAGGTTAACATCAAACAATGATGAGTGCTCCATACAGTTTGAGTTATTAAAAAAACATGTTTCTGGATCGTGGATATCCTGTGGAGTTGGTTGAGAAGACTAAAGAAGAAATCTGGGCAGGGAGAACTAAGAAGTACGGCCCAGTTATACATCATGGTTTATGCACCAACAGAGCTGAATGAAGGAATATAAGTACTCAGAATCTCATCATTCTTTACTGATTGGATGCAGCAGACATCAGGGATATTATATTAAAATACTGAGCACTACTACAGAATGAAAGTGACTTCAAAGGTCACTTCGACAGTATGCCCTCTTGACCCTACAAGAATCGTACAAACTTCAAGACAATTATAGAGAGAGCAGATAAAATAATCATGTTCTGGAAGTTTTGAGACAAACAATGTATATATATATATATATATATATATAGAAAATAACTACAGCAGTACACTGTGGGACACTGTTAGAAGATGGATTACTAGGGGCAGATATCTTTGCTACACCTCTAAAGTTGTTTACCTCATCCAGTGTCAGTCATGTGCAGCCTTTTATACAGGCAAAACCAACAATTCACTTAATAAATGTATTTATCAGCAATTGTACAGCATTAAAAGAAAGACAACAAAAGTGCCCTAGCAAGGCATGCAATAAGCTGTATTTTTTCTATGTTTAGGTCCTCTTCTTTTCAACATCTTCACCAACAACTTACACACTACCTGCACCACCTCCTCCTTGATACAATATGCAGATGACTCTACCCTTTTCTCCTGCTCTGACAACATCTCTCACCTCCACTTTATCACTCAAAACACGTTTCACAATGTTGGACAATGGCTGACTGACAACCAGCTCACCCTTAACCCCCCCCAAAAAACTCCTCCTTTTTCTCCCTAAATCTCTCTCCCACCACAAAACCACCTTTACTATCTCACATACCAACACCCTTATTAAAGCTGGCTCTCACACTAAACTTCTTGGTATTCTAATTGATGACCAATTAAAATTTCACCTACAAATACAACACTGTATCAAAAAAACAAAAGCTGGGTCTACTCTATAGAAACAAAAGATTTCTAGCCTCTGACACTAACACCAAACTGGCTCTTGCACAAGCTTTCCTCCTACCCTGTCTCTTGTATGCCTCTCCTATACTCACATTTCTAAAATCTACCTTAACAACCAAACTGGAACAAACTTATAACAACAAAGATTGTTTTGCCAGCAGTCAACAGCACAAATCCATCATTGCCTTCCTTTAAAACAGCTTCAATGGCTTGAGTTTCCACAAGTTCTCCTTCTTTCCCAGATTCAGCCTGTCCATCCCTCTTTCCTCTCATATCCCTCTATAGCCCCCCTGAACTCTACACAGCTATGATCAAAACCTTCTTAATGTTTATAAAACCAACAAAAGTTTGGCAAACTTCTTTATAAATACACAGTGTCCCACCCCTGCAACAGTCTTCCCCTTAATATTACAAACATCAGCCACTTCAGAACTGAACTCAAAACCTTCCTTCTTAACTCGAGATCCTGCCCATGCCAGGACCCTATCTAGACCCCCTCCCCCACACCTTCTCACTGCCTCTCTTTACTTCTAAATCTTAGAGTCTTTTTCTACATATTCTTATGTATATAACAACACTATCATGTTTATTTTACTACCTCCATAGCTCTACCTCTGTGAAAACAGCAACACTACCTTGATTATATTACCAATCTAGTCCTGTTTCTCTGTAATATTATGACACACTAGTAGGAACCAAAGTCTGATTTTACTCTTTAATTTCATCTTATGTTCAATCAACATCAAGATTGTTGTATATACTTTGATTGTAACCCTCTGTTACTGTAAATCTGTGCAATTACATAACTATGTCATTTATCTTACTTTGAAATGTATTATATAACTATTGCAAGATTGTTGTTTATTGAATAATATACATGTTAAAGTCTTATCATGTGCATTTTTGTCTGGAGCTTTTCTCCTCGGGTCTCCACTGAAAAAGGCCTTTGGCTTAGCTTGACTAATCCGGTTAACAAATGACAAATAAACAAATGTTTAGATTTTCCATTCTTGAAAGGATTACAGAAGAAAACTACAAAGGTGACTGGAAAAAAGTATTGTTGCACAAAGAATTATGTTGGCAGTTATGTTCAGATGTCACTAGTATACCAGATTTAAATGAAACAGTATCTTACTAGTGAAATGAAATATAAGGCTTCTAAACTGAGTTTTGACTGGATATTTCAAAGTTAATTTGAAATGTATTTTTTTCTGCACCCTATTGAGTTATTCAGTGGTGGAATGCGATTTTATTTCAAAGTGGATCCTTTTAATATTTTCTTGCTTGACTTGTTGCCAGTGGTTTTCATTTTTATGAAGTTTCACTGTTGTTTTTAAACAGCACAGTTTACTTTTAAATTGCACGGGTCAGTTTAAGAATTTTGGTGGCCTGTTTTGATACATTGTTACATACTTCCTGTCTGATATAAAACGGGGCTGTTTTAGAGTGTTCTCATGATGTTACGGCCTTTTTAGGTCTTTTTATTTCTTTCTGAAGATGTCTACAATAAGTTAGATGAAAGAGCTAATATTTTAAATAATTTTGCAATAAAAGATACACTCGGAACCATTTGGTTGTCCTGATCATTTTGGTTTTTGGCTTTCCCTCATTTTGTGGAAGGCTTTGAAATGCCGTTTATTAGTTTACTAGTGCAAATGATAAAGATATTTGTCTTTACACATTTTTCTTCTTCTTCTTCTGCTTCAAGTAGTCTCCACAACAGTACACACTAGACAGACAAGAGTCTTATCTAAAGCGCAATAGTCATGTGACAAATGTAACACTACATTTGGTAAGAAAAGAAGAATGACTCCCTATTTTCTACAAAAAGCCCTGTATGTGTATGTTAACAGTCTGTTACAAACTCCCCAAAATACATTTAAACATATTAGGGGATCTATAAAGGTTACCACAACGTGTACACTATGTAAATATTTTGTATAAACCTTTCTGAGTGAAAAGGCAGCAACAGCATTGTGGTAGGGCAGTTCTTGAATTCAGAGAGGTTAAACAAGTGTACACATTGTGTATACTTTGTAGTAACTTTAATGAATCCCCCCCAACGGTCTTTTTTATTTTCTGCTATCTGATAAAGATGCCAGGACTATGCACACTGAAACTGATAGGACCCTGCCAGAGGCACAAACTGGCATGAGAGGTCAGTGGTATTTTACTAGTTGAGGAAAGAACTTTGCTGAAACCTCTGGCATGGTTGGCAGTTTGCATAATCCAACTAGTTCTTTTACCCATAAAGCACTTTCTTATGAGAAATATGAGTTAGCCACTCAGTTCTTTACAAGTATGCTGACATCACTGTGGGATGTTCCTTCTTCGACAATAAGATCAATGGGAGTTTTTAGTGATTTTTGTGGAGATGCCAGTTTTGACTTGGTGTGAGTTTAAGCTGACTGACTATTCTGAACTGGTTTCCTGGATCTCAAGTTTGCAGTTGGGACCCATGCCCAACAAAACTGTATTTTCCTTATCAAGAATAGTCAAATAATTTTCCAAATTGTCTCTGCTTCTCTGATTACTTGGAGTTTTCTATTTGCTCCAAGGAAAGCCTTAGTCACCAAAATTCTAAAAAGCACAACCTTGGATCCCAAGGATTAATTACCTCCTTAGCTCAAACCTTCTATTTATAGGTAAGATTATTGCAAAGTTTATTTGTACCCAGCTTAAAGCCATCCTTAAAGAACACCATATTCATGAACTATTCCTGCCTTGTTTCTACACTACTGGTGACATGATTCTCAAATGGAACTTCATTGCCTTCTTAATGGTAAGGGTTCAGTAGTGGTATTCTGTTGTGGTCCTCCTTAATCGCGCTTTAGCATCTGACCTGAATGATCAGAATATTCTTTTTGATCACATATTAACCTACTGTGGAACTTCAAGAACTATTCAGTGGATACAACAAATTCTTTATCTTCTTATCCTGGCCCATATGGAATTCTGAATCTTTGCAATTATGACTGAATGCTGTTCACTGTGAACATTCTTCTATTACATAACCTCATCAGAAAGTGAAGACTTCAATGGCATTATTATGCTGATGACATTCAGCTTTACCTTGACTTTCTCAGGATAATCAGTCTACCACAATTTCACTCAATAAAGATTTTAAAATCATCCAAGACTGGATGACTGCCAATAATCACTGAATGCACAAAGACAAGAATTGCCATGGCTATCCATGTCACATTAAAGAACTCTAATTGTCCAACCTTAAATAATTCCATTATTAATAAAGATAATAGGTTGGCATTCTTAAAGAGGGTTAATCATTTTGGTGTGATTATTGCTGATAGAGTGGCACACAGGAAACATGCCATCTATTGGAGAAAACATCTTGTTTTTATAGCACCTTCATTTGCTAAAGGAACACCCCCCTGTGTCTTCACATCTTGATTACTGTGATTCATTTAACCTGGGACTTCCTAACAGTGAGCTTGAATGTTTGCAGCTATGCAGCTGTTTACATGCTGGTATAGTGCAGTGCTGTGTGTTTCTGTGTATTCAGTGGAGTTAACGAGTTTAGTGAGGATTTGAAGCTTGTCAGTGTATCAGTTAGGAGTAGGTAGTTTGTCTTAAAGAAATTTCTAAAGGCACCTTGGATGGAAGGGATCTCTGGTTTCAGTTTTATTTTACAAATAAAGCTGAGAAGATTAATCTGTCTGTAATTCTCAGAGTTGGGCCATTCTTGCAAAGAGAAAACCATAACTTCTGCTCTCCAAGTTCAGGGTACATAATTAGTGGAAAAGTTAATACTCAATGTTTACAAGGGTGTCTGTGAGGCAGTGTTTCATGCAAACAAGGAAACTGCCTAGTATGCTATCTGGACCCACACAGCTTATATTTTCAGATTTGGGGAGGACGTTTAGTACTTTTCTGAGGTAGTAATAGATGGAGATGCTGACTGGATGTTAGGGAGAATGAAGCATTAAAAGGAAAGCGAAGAAGTTACAACAAAATTTGTCAGCTAGTGCACTTGTGAAATCTTTGGGGATAGAGTGGATGACGCCATTTGATATCAACTCATTACATTGCTGGGTATCATTTCAGATCTTCCAGTCATAGTTAAATAAGGCTTTAACTTGTGGAAATTAAATTCTTTTCTATGTTACTCCTGGTGGTACTTCTTTTTGGTGATTTTTAATTTTTTTTAAGGCTTTATGGTTATCGTTAGATGTGGTAGCAAAATCTGATTCATTTCATACCTAGCTTTTGTTTTCATTGATTTTTGCCTTAGTCCCTTGTGTACCCTTTCATGCTTTGTTTTCACCGATTTTGCTTTAGTTCTTTATATACCCCTTCATGCCACTTTTGGAACAAGAGAACTTTAGCTATTCTTAGGATCTGGAGGTTTTTTTTTTCCCTTATTCTAGTGTTTGTTAGAGTGGGAGATTCACCAAAACAGTTTGCTATTGAATTCGTTATTATATTTGTGACAAATGGGGACATAACTTTTAATGCAGCAGTTTAGGTAAGAAAAGAAATATTTTACATATGTGGCTGTTTTAATTATGGCAGCCTATGGAGTGGAGGGATTTTACATCTCCTTAAGATTGAAGCTTGTACTAGGAAGTTAGCGTTGAAGAATTTTCTGAAGACAGTGAAATTTAAGAGCATCTTCATTGATGAACTCTCTAAAGATGGTGAAATTTAGGAGCATCTTAGGCTGGGATTTTATTGAGAATAATACAACATGGTCATCCAGTCTGACCAAAAGACGGACTACTACACATAAGGTGCATAATGGAATCATATTTAGAAGAACTGCACATAACTGGTTTAGGCTCATAGGTAGCTAGTAGGATTGCAGTACTAGGAACCACTGAAGAGCCTAGCCCAAATTCCCAGTTGTCAATAAGCATTACCTGGTTAAATTCCTTCCTCAAAGTCACACATAAGGCAAATGAATACTGAAGAAATCAAACCCTCTACCACCTCTGTGCCCCTAAAAATCGACACTAATAATTAGCCAAGGCAACTGGTATTGATAATGTTAAATAACCATTTTCCAATTTAAAGATGGACAGCTGAAATCACCTGGAATGAAAAGTGTTGTGGAAGATTTCATTGGCTGCAGGCAACATGGGATGGGATGGATTTTGTAACTAGCCATGATATGGAAGGTGGACTTCTTAGTAGATACCAGGACATGGAGGAGATCTAGTTATTATATTGTTAGATTAGCATGAGATGATGGATTCTGAATGAACATACTCCCAACCACAAGCTTTGCCACTGTTAGTACATGGTATAAATGAGTGGTAGGTATTAAAACCAGGTACAACATGGTGTCCTTACTACATCTGACAATGTTTCTATAATTATAATAAATAGCAATGCACTGAAGCTAAAAGAGTTTAATATTTATAAATGCAATGGAAAACTTTCACATAAAATATTTCTTCAGGAAATACTTTACTACAAACCAGTCTTACTTATATAACAAACAAATATTGTAACCATTACCTAATTTCATGTCTGTTCTTTCCTAATAATGTAAATTTAAATATAAATAAAAAAAAATATATACATATATATATATATATATATATATATATATATATATATATGCTTCTATCCAAATACTGAGTGCTGACAAACCGGAAAAAAAAAAAAGAGGAGGACAGTGAATCTCAAAAATTCCACCTGTCCTTTAAACTTCTTATATATACCACATCTGAGATTGCCATACCTCAAGGAAAAGGGAATATTCTGAGAAATGGCATTACATACACACACGCATATATTATATATATATATATATATATATATATACACACACACACACACACACACACACACACACACACACACACACACACACAATATACACACACACTCACATTATATAACATTAAATACATAATTCCACTTACCTAAAAAATTATATTTATCCTTCAAAACTGGTTTAATACTAATATTTCCATTCATACCAAGAAAACTATGTGCTTTAAATGGGTCTATATTATAACATCGAAGTCTCAAAACTTCGAATGTTATATCATCAAACTGGAAACCTCGAAGACTGACAATATCGAAGCTGCAGAACGTCGAATTCTTTTCCAGGGAAAGAATATGATGGGCCGTTTACGCGGCTTCGCTATTTCCTCCACTGTGTTGTGATCTCAGAGTTGCTATATTTAAGTAGGGGGGGTGTGGGGGTTCCCCACACATGAGAAACAGTTTGTAGTGTTTGTTTATTTTTGTGTTTTGTACTGAAACAGCAATTTTTTTTTCCCCAGGGAAAAAATCACTGTTCTCAGTCTTTGGGGTTTTCAGCTTTCGTGGTTTTGGGTTCGATGTTACAACATTCGAAGTTTTGAGACTTCGATGTTATAATATAGACCCATTCTAAACATATTACTCTGTTTGCAATCTGCATTTTCTGTGTTTGCTATGATACCGCTTCCTTTAACTCATTCATCTATAACATGTAATACTACAAATTTAAAAGTATGATGTAAATCAGATTCTTTTATATGTTTGTATAATGTATTGGTCTCAACTTCTCTTCTCTTCTTATATGATAATTGGCTTCTATTCTTTCTTTTAATTTCCTATTGATCTTACCTAAATAAAGTGTCTCACATTTTTTCACACTGTGCCATATAAACAATAGTTCTGCTATATCAATCAGCATAGGTCCAAAGAGATAATTCTTGTGGAGGAAACAGCAGTGTGCTTGGTTAGTGAAGTATGATTGAGCTGCTGAGGTCTAAGCACATTAATACATTATCTAAGATTCCTTAGGAAGATTTGGAAAGGATTTACTTAGTACCTCAGCATATACAGGCTTGGTGTTAGGGGTGTGATGTGATGGGGTAAGTGTGTAGTGAGCACCAACAATGTGGATGCATGAGGAACATGATAGCTCTGCTTCCAATTCAATACTGCATGCCCACCTCTCACAAGCAGATTCTGTGTCTGGCAATAATAAGGGGTTGTCAGCAAACATGAGGCAATTCCTTCACTGCTTCATGTGCCTAATGAAGGGGTAAAGACAGACTGGTGCCTGAAATTCAGATCCATCCATCCATCCTCAACCCCTTTTCCCATTTTGTAAATGGGATTGTGGTGTCACTTCAACAGTGGCAATCATCTTGAGCCAAGATTTACACCAGGTGGCTAGCCCTGCTATGGTAGTTCATTCATACTACTCACATACACACACACACACACACACACACACACACACACACACACACACACACACACACACACACACACTCTCACCTACATCCAATTTAGAGTGTCCAATCCACCTACTGCATGTCTTTGGAATGTGGGAGGAAACCGGAGCACCCGGAGGAAACCCACGTGACCACAGGGAGAACATGCAGACTCTGCACAGAAGGCACCCCAGCTGAGAATTGAACCAAAGAACCTCTTGCTGGGAGGCAATAATAACAGTAGCTTCCAGGTATTATATTAGCTATGATACAACAATAGTAGCTTAAACGCTTAGCTGACAGTTAAAAGATATGCCAACGGTTGTTTGGTACAATGCGGAAGACTAGACAGTCAAAGCAAAATGAAAATCCTGTAACAATTTTCTCAGTACCCTATATCATAAGAACATGACTTACCAGCAGAGATGTCACAAAACCTACAGGCACTGATGCCACAAAAACTAATAACTCAGTGATACAGGTATTCAAGTAAAGGCATCACAGTTCTAGCTCTTTAAATGGTTCTATTTGGTTTTGCAAGGCTGGCAAGACAGGTGAGAAATTTTGGCACGTGGAATGAGCTGATTGTGTGTGCTTTAAATAATATACCAGTCACACTCACAGTGTGCTACCGTCTGACTGATATGTTTACACAGGCAATGTGTTAAAATGCATGGTGAAAAGAAATGTTGGATTTCCTTTAACCCTGCTGCTGATGCTGACAGATGGTAAATGTGATTCTGCAGCTGAAGCAGAGACATGATGAAGGGTGGTTGAAAATGAAAATTATATGCTTGAGTATGAGTAAGCAAGGGATGAATGTAATGGATGTCAACTTTTAATTAAAGGCTGAAAGTATGAAAAAACTGAAAAAACTGATAATGGTAAAGAACTGTGGGATGTTTTAAGTCTAAACATGGACTAAGTTATAATGGGGGCATAGCATAGAGAGAATTAGGGTGGGTGAACAGCATATATTGTCTTATGGCAAGATTATAGGCAGAACTGTCCATTTTGCTAAAACAGCAATTTTTGAAGTAAAATATAAATAGTACTGTGGGCACGTAGGTAATATAACAATCAGAACTGCTATTCTTCTTCTTTTGGCTGCTCCCGTTAGGGGTCACCACAGCAGATCAACTGTTTCCATTTCCTCCTGTCCTCTGCATCTTGCTCTGTCACACCAACCACCTGCATGTCGTCTCTCACCACATCCATAAACCTTATCTTAGGCCTTCCTCTTTTCCTGTTGCCTGGCAGCTTCATCCTTAGCATCTTTTTCCCAATATACTCTGCATCCCTCCTCAGCACATATCCAAACCAACGTAATCTTGCCTCTCTGGCTTTGTCTCCAAACCTTCCAACCTGGGCTGACCCTCTAATATACTTGTTCCTAATCCTGTCCATCCTCGTCACACCCAGTGCAAATCTTAACATCTTCAACTCTGGCACGTCAAGCTCTGACTCCTGCCTTTTTGTCAATGCCACTGTCTCCAACCCGTATAACATAGCTGGTCTGACTACCCTCTTGTAGACCTTCCCTTTCACTCTTACAGGTACTCGTCTGTCACAAATTACTCCGGACACTCTTCTCCACCCACTTCTTCCTGCCTGTACTCTCTTCTTCACCTCTCTTCCACACTCACCATTACAATCAGAACTGCTATGAATATGGGAAAAAGAACAAAGATGCAATAAGTAAATGTATGGTGAGCATACAAAAAGTTGAGTAAGCTGTTGTGGCACCCTTGCATAAGACTGGTCCCACTACTGACCTCAGAAATTACAGGTCTGCTAATCTCATTAATATTTTCAAGGGTATAGAATGTGTTTCAGCTGACTTAATAATGACACAGCTGACTTTATACCCTTGAATACACATCAGTCTGAGTTTGTAAAGCTCAAATTCTGTCAGTTCAACCTCACTGAGTTCTCAAAACAGCTACGGAGGCCAGGGATAAAGGGCTTACTCTCCTCGCTGCCTACCTGAACATGCCAAAATTGCAAAGGAGTTCTATGCTATCCCACACTGGGGTTTTTGATAATTCCTACAGCTCAAATGGTAAAGGATACATAGTTAGCTAGATAGTTAACTGGGTGTCTAATATATCCCATACTAGTAAAGTGAGGGGTATTTGCTCTAAACAGAAAAATGTCACCAGCTATGTCCCACAGGGCTCTGTCTGGGGGCTCCCCCTCTTTGGCAGACACTTCTCTGTGAGCAAGTTGATATCAAATAACTGTCTAAGGTTGCTGACTGCAGACTTGAAGAAGTTATCAAATCCTATTCTGATACTTAATTTCTCCAGCAATGGATGGAACAAGCAAATACTTAGTGTTTTTGTCATGGGCTTACCTCAAAGCTAAGAAATACAGTACAGTTTCCTTTAGTAAATACAGCATCAGCACCACTGCATACACTACAGATAACATTCCATTTAATCCAGTCTGTGAAGAAACTGAAAACACTATCATCTGTGTTAGCTTGTCTGGCAGGAGAGTTATGTATATTCTCAGATTATCTTGTATTGTATGCCAACATGTCTAATTGTGAAAATGTAAATAAGTTTTTTTAAATGTTGAGTATTTCCCCTGTTTAAACAGAATGTTTAAAGAATCTGTCAGTGTTTTGATACATTTCTAATTGCATATGTTTGAGAGGGAGTTTCTAAAGTAATGTGGGCAATCAGCTGAACAGTAAGTGATGTCATTAGAACACTCCTGGTTGCTACGGGATTATCTAAACATCTGATTGATAGGAAAAATAACTTTTTCAAACAGCTGACTGTTATTTTTTAAAATGGGAAGTTGAGACTGTTAAGGTGTGAAGTTAGTCAAGTACTGAGCAGTTAGTCAAGTGTTGAGCAGTTTGTGAAGAGTTGCAGTCAGTTACAGTGCTGTACAGTGATACCTGAAGAAAAGAAAACTTACCAAAAACTGTATGCCTAACTTTGTCCTGCTGTTATGTGTTAGATTAGATCAGGGACAGTATTCTCTAGTGAGATTAGTAAAGTTTAGTTATTCAGATAGATTTTTTTTCTAGAATGATGGACTTCTATCCTACAGTTTAATTTTATAATTCTGGTGACTGAATTCTGGTATTTATTGAAAGCTATTGATTTACATTCTACTTATTATTAAATGTTTTTCATTACTTTACACTGTGGCTGGAAATCAGGTGTTTTTCTTTTTTGTAGATTAGAGAGTGTTTATACCTGTTTGATACTCCCCGGGCCATCTCTGGTTATAGCTATCATTTATTTTGATATTTAATTTTCATAATTGGACACCCCTTTAGAAGGGCATGAAGACAATCTGATTGGTGGCAGCAATACCATATTATTTTGGGGAAAGGGCACAGCTGGAAATCTGTGTCAGGCTTTCCCAGAAGTGTTTGGATGTGTGAGATTTAAATTTATTTTAATTGTGAGTGTATCAGAGGTCTTACACTGGGACACATTGCACTGAAGTGTGTAATAAAGAGTTACATTAGGGGTGGACAGAAGTATACAGTCCTGTCCCAGATTGTTGAGCATGTTCCTGTTGTGGTCTAAGGGGAAAATTGTGAAATATTAATCCTGTTTAAGTGACAGTCTCACATTGGAGTCAGTAGTGAGGATTGAAGCTCATTAGTTACTGACCCAGGATAGTAATGGATGTCACATTTATTGGTGGCATTCTGGTGGGATATAGCCAGATGTCACATAGTCATCAGAAACACTGGCATCTATGTTAATAATACACTCTCCTTTGACCCCAACATCTCTGCAATGGTTAAAAAACGTTCTGCCTTTCTCAGCTTATCCTTCATTGTATCTCCTCAAGATCCAGAGAAGTTATTGTCTCACTTTATTTCTTCCTTGCTGGGTTCATCATTGAACATAATGCTTCCTTTGGCAGGTACCTCACTAAGCACCTAAACCAGCTTGACATATCTCAACATGTCCTCACAAAAGAAATCTCAGTTTAGTACTCTTAGCTACTTAGATAGAGTAAAAGCCCAATCCCTCCTCTCATCTCATATAAGCACCTAAGGGGTGATCGATTTATAGTCTCCCATGCTTTGAAAGCTCTGGCACTCTTTGAAATCCTTCTCCTAAGTAGAACTGGTGGTAAGGCAAACACCCACTCTAGGCGGCTAAACTTGTATCACCACATTAATAATATCAGTTAGTGTTTCAAATACCTAACCCAATGTATCCCTCCCTCCCTGAAATAGGCTTACCTTGCATATTAAAATGGTACCTGGCTACATTTAAAGGTTTTGTGACAACTGGTCAAATCCATTTCAAATGAAAGTGGATTCAACTGAAACAATTACTCCAAAATCACCCCTACATTCCCCAAGTATAACTACACTGAGGTTGCTCAACAGTCCAAGAAACAGAAAACTAAAGTTACTAAAAATGGTTTTGGTGTAATTATTTGGTTAAATCCACTTCAATTGAAAATGGATTCAACCAATCAACAGGCTCCCCATATAAAACCAATTTTGGAGATTGAATAAATGACCATAAATGTTGCACCTTGGGTATGTCAGAATAATGTACTCAACAGGAGCCACTATTAATCTCCCATAATTACTGAGTGATATGGCAGTCCGTCTTGAGGGTTTTCAAGGCCATAAGCTTCATAAGATCCTTTGAACCTATGGACCTTTAAGGTAAATTGGGGAATATGAAAGTAAAGAAAATGGAGTAATTGACTATATCCAGCTTACATCCTAATATAATGGCTTACAGTCTTCATTAAACAGTTTAAATTACATCTAAACAATACAGTAAATGCATTTTAATATATCTGTTATGCAGTTTCATAATCTTATTAAATGCTTTTACACCCCTGAAGGATTGCATTTCTTGAACCATATGTTGACATGAGCAATATTAAGTAATCTTTGTAAACATTTTATGAATTACTGCTTTATACTGCTATATATATTGAATTATATCTAAAAACAATAAGGAACATACTCAACAAAGGAAGATTACCCTACACAGCCTAAACAAGTAAATCAGAAACTTTGTAAAGTCCTCTAAAGCAAGTTATGAGATTAGACTGGCATCTCTAGCTAAAGACAATTATAAGGCATTCTTTAGCTACTTCCAAAACCTGAAAGGAAATACCCAGCTATGTGACGAACTTATAGTGGACGGCATGACTCACATGGAACCTGATGAAATTGCCAACCTACTAGCTGACAGATTTGGCAACAATTTCACCACCTGTCCCCACCAGCCATACCCCATAGCATTCCTGACACCTAGACTCTACCATTTATCTCCAAACCACAGGTCATTCAAGAATTCTCCAATGCCAAAAATATGGCATCTGTGGGACCAGATAACATCCAAGGCTACATACTAAACAATCTGAAACAAGACCTAGTGGAACCACTTAGCTGTATCTTTAACCACAACCTGAGCACTGGTTTTGTGCCGGAGTAGTGGAGAACAACAACAGTAATCACCTTGCACAAAGGGGATTCATCAACCAACCCTGGGAACTATAGACCCATTAGCCTGACTAGCCTTATCTGCAAGGCTATGGAAAGAATCATCATGGACCTTATCAACCAGGACATAGGCAACCTTCAAACTCTTGACCCAACCCAGTTTGGTTTTGTCAAGGGTAGATCTTGCTTATAAAACCTGGTGAACTTCTTTGAGAAAGTCACCAAAGCCCTGGATGAGGGTACACACTGCCTATCCTGACTTAGCCAAGGTGTATGACACAAATTCCCACTCAGGGATCATTGAAAAACTCTCCCAGCTGCATATCAACCCATTCACCACTAAATGTGTAGCAAACTGGCTCACTGATAGAACTCACACTGCTAAAGTTGAAGAATCCACCTCCACCAGTAGACTAGTTACCAGTGGTGTACCACAAGGATCTGTACTCTGTCCTCTACTGTTTGGAATTTATTTTTCTGAAGTCCAGTGAAACGTTGATGGCCTGTGGCTTACTAAGTCTGCAGACAACTGTAAACTGGGAGCAATCACAGACTTTCGCAATGACATCATTAAATTACAGAAGGAACTGACACAGAAACGATTGGTGCCAGGGCCATATATTTAAACTAAATGTAAAAATGATGTCTCATTATCCCCTTTGGCAAAGAAGTAGCCCCTGCTAGTTACAATACAGACTGCATCCCTCTAAACTCAAACACAGTGGTGCGAGACTTGGGAATGCAGGTTGATAGCAATCTAAACTTCAATCACCATGTGTCCACGGTAGTGAGGAAAGCCTTCCATACTGCCCATCTCATAAATAACGGCATCACATCCAAGACCAGGGAGGTCATTACTCTGCTGTAGTACTTGGCCCTTATCAGACCACTGATTGAGTACAATGCTCCCTTCTGCATGTACCTCACCAGACACCTGCAGCAGCGGGAGAAACCACATGGGTTTCTAACCAACAGAATTCAGGGCCACCAAGACATGACCTACATGGAAAGACTGAAAGCACCATCGCTGTATTCTGTATTATACAAGATGCTGAGAGGGGACCTGTGCCTGGCCTACAGAGCAGTCTCTGACCCTGCCCTAATGGAAATGCAGTACATCCACAAATCAAATGGGACACAAGAATCACTACTCGCTCCAGGGTTCTCAACCTAACTTGTGACATTAAAAGAACTTGCACAAGAAACAGATATGTCTCCAAGAGATTAGCACTCCTCTGGAATAAGCTCGACTTCATGTGAATCAGAGTTCCTCAATGACCTTATTGAAGCGCAACCTTGACAACTGGTTAGGAATCCACAAATTCACCTCATGGGTGGCACATATGGCCCTCACTGACAGGAGCACTCGGTGCTGATCATAGTATCGCTCTGCAAATAATGAGCATCTAACTATGGTCAACTAGGGTACTTGGGGTTTTAACATAGCTAGGCTTGTAAAGGTCCTAGGGCCATTAGCCTAGTAATCTCCTAAGAACCTATGAACCTATATGTTATTAATTTCTTCACTTTTTAAATTACAGTATGCTATGATTTAAAAGGGGCCCCAATGGCCCAGTTTTTCTACCTGATAAAAGAAAATAAAATGACAATTTGAAGTGGATTATGCATCAGTATCTAAGTTAAAATGAAAGTACCAGTTTATAGTTGAAATTAGATTAGGTAAGAGGTTGTGATAATTAGGTTCTATAGGCTTTAAATCCTGCACTGCTGATGTTGTCAATTTTTAACATATGACAGAGCCAGCAGCATGGGGTTTGAACTTCCAACATTGCTATCAGTTAATACACATAGTGCAGTTTGTCATAAAGGTATACGGTAAAAGTGGACTGCTGTCTCGAGTAATAGCCAAGTCCTGCCCCACCCAAATGATCTCTGCTTCATTCATCTACAGTTCAGTTATAATTGTACCTCATTACTAACAACCTCCTTTGCAATACTCAGCATGATTTCCGACCAAACCATAGCACCACCACTGCCTTACTCTCCTTTACTAACACTATCCTTCAGCATAAAAACAATGGCTATCTCTCCTCTGCTACTTTCCTAGACCTATCTAAAGCATCTGACATGGTCCCACACAAACAACCTATCTCTGTCCTCAATAACCTATCCTTCTCACAATCAGTCACCAACTGGTTTCAGAGTTACCTGTCTGACCGCCAACAATCCGTTGTATGGCTGAATGACATATCTCCCCAACTACCTGTCTCCATAGGGGTTCCCCAAGGATCCATCCTTGGACCCCTACTCTTCTGTGTTTTCACCAATAATCTAGCCTCTGCCACCAAAACTGCAAAAAGTCACACAGGAAGCCTTTTCCTCTGTTGAAACTTGGTTATCCAATGCCCAATTAATACTCAACCCAAACAAAACTAAACTACTCATCTTCCAACCCATCAAACATACTCAAAACAACTCTCACTTTAACATCACAGCAAAAGACAACACCACTATATACCCAACTGAACACACCAAATTGCTAGGAGTGGAAATAGACAATAAACTAAAATTTGACAGTCACATATCCTTGACCATAAAAAAGTCCACAAAAAACTAGGAGCACTATACAGAAATAAGCAACTTCTCACCAAAGCAGCAAAGATTTCAATAGCAAATTCCCACCTTATCTTCACCCTACTTTATGCCTGTCCAATATATACCAACCTAAGGCAATGCGATCTAAACAAGCTAGAGACCTGCTACAACAAAATTGCCAAATTCGCCACAGGGGCATCCTACCGTAGTCACCACTGTCTCTCACTTGCTGAACTGGGCTGGCTTGAACTCCCTCACCTCCTTCAATGCTATCAACTCTCACTTGCCCACAAACTAGTAAATCATCCACTAAATGTCCCATCCCTCCAGAATCTACTCCAACCCTATCGCACCACCAGACCACTAAGATCCAGCAACAAAAATCACTTGCAGATCACTAAAGCCAATAACTCTGCTGGTGAAGCACTATTCCCTTGCACCATAGCCAAATTGTGGAAATCCCTCCCACCCACAATTACCTCCATACCATCATGCACCCACTTCAAAACTTTACTAAAAGTGCACCTAAAAACATGCTGGCTATGCCCTTGCCACTCCCACTCTAATATCACCCTCCCCATCCAACCACTACCTTTCTTTCCACTCCACTAACTACTTTGATTATAGCAAGCTCAGATGCTCAAAAGCCAGTACTTATTATACAGCAGGAACTTCTTTTTGTAGCATTTGTTAATGTATGTTATGTACTTCACAGATAAAGATTCTAGTTGTCTACTGATGTACTATGTTCTTCATCTGTAAATATGTTGTAAGTAATTGCTATGTAAATTGTTAATCGCTATGTCATCCAATGTAACTACTGTCTGTTTATTTTAACTGTGGAGCTTTTATCCCCGGGCCTCCGCTAAAAATGGACCTACGTCCAGTCGGACACTCCCGGTCAACAAATATAAATAAATAAATAAATAAATTGTTGGCCCATACAAGATTTCACCCAAATTCAGTCTAAGCCCAGTGTCTCCCAGTGCAACATTACTAGTAGTAACTGAAACTTGGCCATAATTATTTTACATACACACACACACACACACACACACACACACACACACACACACACATATATACATAGGCGTGTGCGCAGACACACACACACACACACACATGTGCACACACACACACACACAAACACACACACACACACACACACACACACACACACACACACACACACACACACACACATGTTTTTCAAAATGGGATGAATGCAAACTCTCCACAAATAATCACCCTTGTTTTTAGTACCACTGCTACCAGCTCATTTTAATTAACAAAACAAGGACACACTTTATCATTTACACTTAAAATAAGCCAACCATTAAGTATTGAAATTGTAGCAATTAACTTCAATGGATAAATATTATACAGCTAAAGGTACATTAGTAAACATGGATAAACCCTTAAGCTAATAAGTAAACCATCAGCTATGATAATTAAAAGTTGAATAATAAAACTCTTTACTTGAAATAAATAAGTTAAAGCATTTCCTGCCTAATCAACTATACAAAAAGTAACTTGCATAATGAATTAAAAATCAACATTTAAACAATGTTCAAAAACACTGTTAGTTAACTAGTCTTTGACTGACTCAACTAAAAAGAACTGTGCCATTAATGTTTAGCTGTCAGAAGCCAAACTGTTTTCATTAGGGAGGAAATCATTCTATGTTGAGCAGCTTATAAACAAGGGTATGGCACCTAGGTCCAAGGAAATCATAGGTCCACTCTATTTGGCATTCATCAGACCTATCATTGAGTACAACGCTCCCTTTGGTATGTACCTAACCAGGCATATGCAACAACTGGAATGTCCACAGAGGTTTCTCACTAAAGGAATACAGGATGTAAGTAACATGTAAGTAGCATTTATTTATTTTTTTTATTTAACATTTGTTTACCGGGAAAGTCTGACTTGGAATGAAGCCAATTTTCAGTGGAGACCCAGGAAGAAACACATCCTATGCAGACCGCCTGAAGACCCTATTCCTGTATTCTGTCTCCTACAGACTACTGAAGAGAGATCTATGCCTGGCATGCAAGGCATTGTCAGACCCCACTTTGATGGCCCTCTTGCATATCCGCAAAACAACCTAGACCAGAATTACCCATTCTAAAGACTTAAACCTTGCCTGTGATGTAAACAGAACCTGCTGGAGAGACAGATATGTATCCCAGAGACTATTCTTTCATTGGAATAGGCTCCGCATCCATGTGAAGCAGAGTTCCTTCCTAAACCAATTCAAGTCTAACTTGGACAATTGGATGGTTAACAGGAAATTCATTTCCATTGGTAAAACAGTAAGTACCATTTTCTCAGTCTGTTACAGTTTTCCTCATAGTGCTGTTTAGAATTATACCTTCTTAAGATGATACAATGCAGCTTAGAAATATTAAGCACCATTGTCTATAAGACAACTGCTGTTATAATGTAATCTTGTGGAAGGGAAAGCAAGCAGACACAGATTAAATGGAATTATTGGAGTACAAGTTAAAGTAAATATGTTATTGTTTGACAGTAACAGCAATAAAGACAATTAGTTATAAAAACCGTACCCTGACAGACAGCTTTACAGTAATAACAATGTAGTCAGCCCATACACTCCAACTACATCTAACTTTTTTCCAAGAGATGCTACACAGATATATAAAGTCAGATGTGAGGCACAGCCTCTTCTCCAGCAATACTCTTATAGATCTAGACTCAGGGCTTCTTGACAAGATAAGAAGCTTGTTTTTTTTCTTATAACTAGCCAGTTTTCTAGTTTCAGCACTCAAATCTGTTTCTTTGATCTCAGAAAAAAAAAAAAAAAAAATTTCATCTGCTTTTACTGTACTTGTGTTTCTACCTACTTCTTTTTACTTTTGCATCATCTTAAAATACTCAATTGTATTTATTACTGCTTGGTGTAACTCATTCTAAGCCTTTTGGTTTAAACACTTGGGCTTCGGACCAGTTAGTTGTTTTGCACTGAGAGGGTTTGTGGTCTGCACTGTTGTGGCAGAACAGGTAGCTTACATCCTTCTAGGTTGAGAACTGCTGATTGAGGGCTCAGTGTCTGTTATTCTAAAAGTGTATTAATTCTGGTTTAAGCACTTGGGCTTTCAAGCCAGTTATTTTACATTAAGAGGGTTCGTGGTCTGCACTCTTGTGGGAGGAGAGGCTGGACTCTGCCCTTCTGAGCTGGGAATTTCTGGTTAAAGGCTTATAGTGCATGCATATCTGAACTGTTTCTTACTGAAGTTGGTGCCTTGTTTGCTGTGGCATAGACTGGATTCGGGCCTGCTGGATCTAGCTTTGTTTGTGTAACTTGAGCACTAATCCAGACATTCTCTAAAGTATTCAATGGTATTTATTACTGCTTGGTTGTAACTTGATTAAAGTGTAGCTATCATTCAAGTCTTTTGGATTAAGCACTTGGGCTTCAGACCAGTTGTTTTACATTAGGAAGGTTTGTGGCAAGCACTGTGGTGGCAGGACAGGTAGATTTCATCCTTCTAAGTTGGGAACTGCTGATTGAGAGCCCAGTGTCCAAGTGTATTAGTTCTGGTTTAGGCACTTGGGCTTCAGGCCAGTTATTTTACATTAAGAAGGTTTGTGGTCTGCACTCTTGTGGGAGAAGAGGCTGGACTCTGCCCTTCTGAGCTGGGAATTTCTGGTTAAAGGTTTATAGTGCCTGAATATTTGAACTGTATCTTACTGAAATTGGTACACCTTGTTTGCTCTAGCATAGACTAGATCCAGGCCTGCTGAATCTAGCTTTGTTTATATGCTTGTTGTTTGTTTGCTTGTTATTTCCCTGGAAGCTAATTCCACCTAATACGCAACTTCTCAGCGCTTCTGTGGATCACTAGTGATATCTGCATTGCTTACTGTACTTATTTCCTTGTTTCACTTGAAAGAAAGTTACTGTTTGTCGTTTTTGCATTTAGTTACTTCTAACACATTGCACTCAAGTTACCTGGCACTTGCTCACTAAAGCAATTGTATAAGTCAGCACTAAATATTAAAAGCACTACACCCTCACTCCCCACTGGCCCTTGTTTTCAATTAAGGATTTCCCAATATTATTCTAGCATGTCCAAAGGTCAGTTGTCAATCTCCTCTCCGGTCCAGCTGGTGAATCTGGGAATCTTGAGGCAATGTTATAACTGCCTCATGTACACAGACAACCCTCTCCTCCTCCCACATAACACAAATACTTGCGAGAGATGCAGCTATTTAGCCAAACTGGAGGCTGAGCTCTCTCAACTCAGGACTGGCAAGACCAGACAGGAGGAGAAGGCAACTACACACACCACAAAACCAGCCTCACATAATAATACCACTCCACTGAATCAAACACATAAACACACAAAGACATACTCGGAGGCTCTGAGTAAAAATTTACCTAAACAGCAGAGGCCTCCAAAGCAGACACCCAAACAACTGCTACCTCAAGACACCCCACAAGCAACACATAAACCACAAAAGCAGTGTGCAAAGCAGTCACAGCCCTTAAGGCCAAATACAACACCAAACATACTTGTCATAGGTGACTCCATAGTCAGACACACTGACGTCCCACTCACCAGGCTGAACAAGGAGAGGGTCACAGTAAGCTGCCTATCGGGCGCTAGAATCCGCCACATAACACAAGCACTCGGGTCACTCCACGGCAAGTACAAATATGACACAGTCATTGTCCATGCTGGTGTGACCGACCTGAGACGTACCTCCCTGGACTACATGAAAAGAGACATAGAGGAGCTCTCTGATTATGTAGCCCAGGCAGGTATGACCCTAACCCTGAGCAGTATCCTTCCTTCACCAAGAATGATGCCACAATATAGAGACAAGATGATCAGCTTTAACAATTGGCTTAATGTCTGGTGTCATTCAAAGGGGATCCAGTGTCTGGCTGCCTGGGATGACATGCTTGACAAGCCACGCTGCTTCGCAAGGGACGGCTTGCACCTGTCACCCTGGGATTCGGATATTGGCTAAGGCTCTTGCCACCCCCATAGTGCCTTTTTAGGCAAGGCTCAAATTCTAAACCTACCACCCTAGAAAACAAAATGGGAAGAAACTGAGGGTAATGCTGCTCAATGCCAGAAGTCTAAATCTCAAAATGCACGCACTCGAGGCCCTTCTCAGTATGGAAAACATCGATGTCTGTGCTGTAACTGAAACCTGGTTCAAGGCTCCTGAGAGCACCCGGCACTATTAGGTTTTACCTCATATCATGCTCTGGCCCCAAAACCCGGACCACACCACAAAGGAGGGGTGTATCCATATTCATAAAGGATACCCACACCTCCAGGTTGGCGACAACGCAGAAGCTCGGAAACCATCCAGGTGCAACTAACCATAGACAAAACTGCTCTACAAATTGTAGCATGCTACAGGCCACACTCTCAAACTCAGGAACCCCACACAGCCTTCCTGAAGACACTGGAGGGTATAAATGTATCTCCAAACACCATCATATTGGGTGACTTCAACTACCCGAATATAGACTGGGAACATTACTCAAGCCCTAACTTTCTAGCCCAACGGTTCCTGGAGTTCATAAATTCAAATGCCATGGAACAGCTAGTCACTGTTCCCGCGAGTAGAGAAAATATACTAAATCTCATTATTACAAACATGGGGACAAAATGCTCCACACCGAAGTATATCCCTCATTGGTGAGATCTGATCATAAACTAATCTCACTGGAAATCCACATCCCGCCCCACCCCAAACAAAAGACCATAGTGAAGAACTTCTCTAAAGCAAACTTCACACTACTCAAGACTGGTGTGGTATCCTTCAAGGCCCCTGAGCCAGAGGAAACCACAACCCAAGCTCTTGGAAGCCCTTACAAATGCCTTCTATGAACACCTCCAGGACTGCATGGATCAGGCAATCCCAAATAAAACCAAGACTCTTTCCACAAAGGGTAAACGTCCAGTCTGGTGGACCCCAGCCATTAACAAACTTTACAATAAGAGGAGAAAGCTATTACATGATAGAACAAAATCCATAAAAGGGAAGTCACCCCTGATCATTATTAGTAAAAAATCGAGCACTCATAAAATCAACTAAGGCCAATTTTGAGAGAAAAATTGCCATGGATTCAAAGGACAATCATAAGGCCGTTTTCAGCTATGCTAGGAACCTGGGTGGAAACTCCCAGATATGCTCAGAATTAGTCCAAAATGATACAAAAATCACTGAAATCACAGACATTGCCAACATACTGGCAGACAGGTTCAGTGCAAACTTCACCCCTCTCCCCTAAAGGAGAGATAACTATCCCAGCCGAATGTAGCCTCCCGGACATCTCAAATGCACAGGTGAAAGCTGCTCTCTAAAGCTAAAAACACAGCATCAATGGGACCGGATGGTGTCCCCGGCTGTGTGCTACAGCTAAATGAGGAATTAAACCCGCATAAGGCAGCTGTTTAATCTCAGCCTTACCACAGGATACGTGCCCAAGGAGTGGCGTGGCAACTGTGGTCCCACTCCACAAAGGCGGCGCCTCACGGACCCTGGTAATTACGCCCCATAAGCTTAACAAGTCTAGTCTGCAAAGCTATGGAGAGGATCATAATGGAGCTCATAAACAAAGATGTAGGGGACTTGCAGACATTGGACCCGACCCAGTTTGGCTTTGTCAAGGGAAGATCATGCCTTTTGAACTTGGTCGACTTCTTGAAACAGTCACCAAGGCCATTGATGAGGAAAGGCAGTCCATACAGCCTACCTTGACCTTGCAAAGGCTTCGACACAATACCCCACTCGGGTATTGTAGAAAACTTACCAGCTTAAATGTAAACCCATATGTCACAAGATGGGTTGCAAACTGGCTTAAGGACAGAACCCACAGGGTTAGAGTTGCTGGCGCTGTGTCAGACTCCAAGCCGGTCACAAGTGGTGTCCCACAGGGTCGGTCCTTGGCTATTGTTTGGCATCTACTTCTCAGAAGTACAGGCCAACATGGGAGGACTTTGGCTGACAAAGTTTGCAGGCGACTGCAAACTGGCCATAGTGGAAAGTGCATCGGACACGGATATCCTTCAGAAGGGACTCACGGAAACAGATAGCTGGTGCCAGAGCCATGGCCTGAAGTTAAGCGCCAAAAATGTATAGTCATACCCTTGGGAAAAACAAGGTAACCCCAAGCTACCATATAGGTGGCAATCCACTAAGCACAGAAGAGGTTATCAGGGACCTGGGGACCCAGGTTGACAGTGGCCTTTCTTTTGACACTCACGTTGCTAAAGTGGTTAGAAAGACCTTCTACATTGCCCACCTGATCATGAAGGATTCACATCCAGATCTAGTGAGGTCATTGTTCCCCTGTACTCTTCACTTATCAGACCAATGATCGAGTACAATGCCCCATTCGGGATGTATCTCACCCGACATCTGCAGCAATTTGGAGAGACCCCAAAGTTCCTCACCAAAAGGATAAAGGGACTCCAAAATCTGTCATATGCTGCCAGATTGAAGAAACTCCAGCTCTATTCAGTCGCATACCGTCTGCTCAGAGGTGACATGTGCCTGACATACAAGGCCATGTCCAACCCGGAATTAATGGACATGCTCCACCTCAAAAATCCAAATCCACCAAAACCACTAGAGCAGCGACTTAAACCTTAGCACGGATATAAATAGGATGTGCTGGAGGGATAGATTTATCACTCAGAGACTCCCTATGCTGTGGAATAAAATCCCGGTCCATGTGAGGCAGAGCACCTCGCTGACTCTGTTCAAGAGAAATCTAGACCTGTGGATGGGAGATCGTAGGTTTACCCCGGGAATCATCTCTGTGTCACTGCTGGACAGAGGCACAACAAACTAATGGGCACAGTATTTTTTCATATAAGGGGTGGCGTAAGCCACAAAAATTTGGGCTAGGCTTATAAATGCCTTAGGGCAGATAGCCTAGTATAAACCTATGAACCTATGAACAAATGTTATTAGTTTACTGAGTAGTAGAGGAAGCCAGGAGTTTGGGAGTACTGGCAGTGTAACAGAGGATGTGATCTGCAGTTGGTTTTGTGAAAATGTGGCAGAGTGTGTGCAACAACAACAAAATTGATGATCCCAGAACTTAGGACCTACTTCAGGACTTTTTGAAAATAATTTTGTCTGATGTCATTATTTACTATCGCATACAGAGGATAACTATTCTGCTGACACAGCTTTTGCAATACAAAAAAATCATAGTTATCTATTGTTCATTTTGCAGACAGTCCCTGATTTTGCCTTGTATTTTTATCCATCCTTTGTAAAATTAGTAGCTTTTGGCAAATCGGTAAGGGTTACAGTCGGCAAATAATGCCACATATTAGTTTCAAACTTCTTATTCTTCAGAAAATTCAAATCAATGCAAAATATGTTATTTTTTTTTATCTTACTAAGCAAATAAGAGCGGAAGCCGCAGTGGTACAGCAGTAGTGTTGTTGCCTCACAGCAAGAGACTCTCCTGTTCAATTCTTGGCTGGAGTGCCTTCTCTGTGTGGAGTCTGCATGTCCTCCCCGCGGTCGAGTGGCCTCTGAAAGACATGCATGAATGGGCGTGCCTTTGCTGAAGGTTGGGAGTTGGGCTGGCAACTTGGCACCATAAAAATCGACTGCCAGTCATTAGCGGACTGGAGTTCCGCTGTGGTGACCCCTAACGAGGAAAAGCCGAAAAGACAAACAAACTAAGCAAATAAGAGCAATTGGCTAAACCTGTCACTCATCTGAGGCCTTTGTCCTTGATTCTTGAGGTAACAGCTTGACAGCTACGCAGATACACAAACTTATATGCCAAGTAAATTGGTCCAAGATCTCTACCAGCCAAAAATTGAGAAAAACAGAAAATTCAAACAATAAAACAAAGTAAACACCACTGTATAGTACTAAAATGCCTTAATTGGTTACAAATGCCTCATCAACTAACATATACACAACTTCTTACCACCTATAAAATTATCCAGCACCCATCTGCCTGTCCAACACTAAAAACCATTCTATACAACTATGGTCCCAGTAGGTCACTGTGATCCAGTGAGCAAAAACTCCTGTCTTTCTATAAACCTATCAAATCTGCTGGGCATTGTCTGTACTCGTACAAGGTTGCTAAAGCCTGGGATTCCTTACCTGTATCCATAAGGTCAATACCTTACCTCCCATCTTTCAAAACCACACTGAAAGACTTCCTAATTAAAACCTGGCTGTGTTCCCGCTAAAAACCAAGATACACTATATTCCTAAATATGAACAAGTACCTTTTCATTTCTTATACCTCCTTACTCTCCCTTCTTCACTTACTTCCTTACTTCTATCAAATTCTCTCCCTGAATTTCTCTCTAAGTATACCATAAGCCTGTTTTTTCTCACACTTCATATTGCAATTCCTGTTTGTATTAGACTAACTTACTTTTAATTTTTCTACAAAGTGTCTAAAATTTCTATAAATATAAAATGATTGTCATATAACTTGTATCAATTCTTAACAAATGTTTCTATATTATCTCTAATTTGTTATAATTACTTAAATCACAGACATTTTTGTTTTATTTTTAAAAACTTTAAAATCGTTGCCCTTAAAATGTTTTACAATAATTTGGAGCTTTTCTCCCCAGGCCTCTACAAAAAATGGGCTTCTACCCAGTCGGACTTTCTCAGTAATCAAATGCCAATAAATGTACTGTGGTCAGTACCAAAACGTAAGTGTTTATTTTGAAGCATCATATACTGTACTATACATAACAAGGACCTTTTAAGAATGTATATAAAATATGCACTTACCTGACAGGCACACATCCAAAATCACAGTAGAAGAATATGAGCTCTGAGATCTCCTGCCCACACTTGCTCCCACTTGTGTATAGAACAAATTAACAACTAACTAAGCAAGCTCTACATACCTGTAGCTGCTGATGATCTCGCAGTAAACTTTCTCTTCTAAATATGGAGCCATGCAACCGTTCCTGCCCAAAACGTGGGCATTCTTGTTCAGTTGTGAGTGTTTTCTGTAGTTCTCCATTACTATGCCTTAATAATAATAAAAATAAAAGATATGAAAATAGCTAAAAGGGAAATTAATATTTTTTACAACTCATAAGTCCACCAATTCACAACTTTTTCTGTGAAACTTGCAGATTACAAAATTAAAGCTTGTTAAAACATTTTTATTACCAAAAGTACTTTTCTAAATAATGCTAAAACAAACAAATTTTACTACAAACAGTGTATGGACTGCAGAGTTGGCTTTTTTCAACACTCTTACAATTTTCCAGTCTGGCAGCAGTTGTAAGTTGTTTATGCTAGTTACTGGGGGTTGATGGAGTAGTACAACCTCTCCCCATCACATATATGAGGCAACAGTGACATGACAAAAATCAGACTTTAACACTATGTGCTGTTTCCATCAGGAGAAATTAAAATGACTTGGACTGATCCAGCATAGTTCAATGAAGTACATTTAGTATAAGTCATAAAACCATATCACCTACATCCACACTGAGTACAGATTAATGTTAGGGCCATTTGAGATGTATTCAAACAAAACATAAAGAAACTGCATTTTATGTTTAAATATTATCTTTCTCAGTTAACAAAAATAATACACTAAACATTGCAAACATACAGTGCTGCCCACCAAACATAAAAAAATAACAAATACATACTCAACATATGTAACTTATATATGTAATCAGGCCTCTAACTTGGGTGAGAGATAAACAGAGGGAACTATCATCATGAAGGTTGTTTCATGCCATAAAGTACAGTTTTGTACCTACCATAAATGTAGATGTTCGAGGATTCCATTGCTGCAGTCCTTACTATTGGGTATAGTCAGCCCAGTCGCCATACCAGTATAAGGCTGACGTCGGTCAGGCGCATTAGACTGACGTCAGTACGTCAGGGTACTAATCGCATGACCGGCCATATCCTCAGTCTTTTCTTGCCCCAGATGTCAGAAGACCCTAAAAGACAAGTCCCAAAATACCTGCACCAAAACATGTACAATATATACAAGAATATATACAAAATATAAGCATGTAAACTCACCTACACAACCACCCCTAAACACAGAGGGAAGGAGGGAGTAAATTGGACTGCAGCAATGGAATCCTCGAACATCTACATTTATGGTAGGTACAAAACTGTACTATGTTCTTCGTTTTCCATTGCTGCAGTCCTTACTATGGGTAGAATCCCAAAGCAGAGGTAAGGGAGGCTGGCAAATCATAAAGAAGTAGGAGCTGACAACATGCCTTGCAAAACAGCTGTGGCAAAACCAGCCCTAGACTTAGAGTAGATAGGAAGGTGATAATGCTTAGAGAAAGTATGCACTGAACTCCAAGTAGCTGCTTCCAAAATATCCTTAGTTGCCACCCCTTAGAAATGCTGAAGTGGCAGTAGCCCTAGTGGAATGAGGCCTAATCCCAGCTGGAATCTCCTTGCCATGATGGGAATAACAAAATGCAATGCAAAAGCCAATCCACCTAGAAATAGTTTGTTTTGACACAGGCTTGCCCTGTGAACTCAAAGCAAAAGAAACAAACAACTGCTGAGACTGCCTAAAATCCTTAGTCCTGCTTAAATAATAGCAATTGCCTGTGTACATCTAAAGTGTGAAACATCTTTTCACCTTAATTTGGAGGGTCTGCATAAAGCGTAGGCAAATGTAATGTTTGATTTAAATCCACACTAGAAACCACCTTAGGCATAAAGGAAGGATTAGTGCGTAATGATACCCTATCCTTATGGAAAATCAAAGGGGCTCTACTGCCATAAGGGCCTGCAACTCAGACACCCTTCTTGCAGAAGTAATAGCCAACAGAAAAGCAGTCTTCCATGACAAGTATTTCAATTCAGCAGTAGCTGCAGGCTCAAAGGTTGTAGAGTAAGTTTTCCAACACAAAATTGAGATCCCAAGCAGGAGTAGGAGCTCTCGTGGGGGTCTTATATTCTTTGCCCCTCTAAGAAACTGCTTGAACAAAGGATGCGAAAACAAAGGTGGGTCACAATCATAGTGAGCTGAAATTGCTGCAGCATGAATCTTAATGGAAGAGAAGGACAAACCTTTGTCCAATAACTCAGTAAGATATTGAAGAGCCACACTCAAATTAGGCTCAGAAATCTCCAAATTCTTTGCTGTACTCCAAATAAAATCTCTTCCATTTTCTCGTACACTCTCCTTGTACTAGGTCTTCTAGCTTCCATAATCACATTTAAAACTTGTTGAGGAAGTTGAGACCTGCTGTGTTTCAACACAGAATATGCCAGGCTGTTAGATGAAGAGAGTGAAGCTTGACATTGAGCAGATGACCGTCCTTCTGAGATAACAGATGAGGAATCAGAGGTAAAGGCCATGGAGGCTTCTTTACCAGACTCAGTAGTAGTGGGTACCAGTGTTGCCGAGGCCAATCTGGAGCTATCAAAATCATTCTTGGCCTGTCTTGTCTGACCTTTAATAGTACCTTTGGAAGAAGAGGCAGAGGTGGAAAGGCATACACATGAAGGTTTTTCCAACTGAAAGACAGCATCCATCCACCAAGCTGTGTGATGAAACCCTTTGTGCAATACTTTGGCAGCTGGTGGTTTAGTGGAGAAGCGAACAGATCTATGTCTGGAGTTCCCCATGACACTGTCAATTTCTGAAATACATGAAGATCCAGTTTCCACTCGTGGGGATCCATGATTTGTCTGCTTAACACATCTGCTAAGGAGTTCTGTGCTCCTGGCAGAAACCTTGCCTGAAGAGTTAGTTGCAAAGCTTAGCGAGTCTCCCATAAAATCATTGCTTGCCTGCATAGAGGATAAGAATGTTCCCCCTTGCTTGTTGATGTACCACATGACAGTTGTGTTGTCTGTTAGAATCAACACCTGCCCTGGAAGAAGTAACTCCTTGAAAGCCATTAATGCAAACTGGACTGCTAACATCTCCTTCATGTTGATATGTAGATGCTGTAGTCTGGCAGGCCACTTGTCTTGTATCCACTTTCCATTTAGATGAGCTCCCAAGCAATGTCCGAGGCATCTGTCGTTAAAATCTGACTTGCCTCTGGCGGGTCACAGAGAGTCCCTTGTTTAGGTGACATTCCTGAGCCCACCACAAGAATTCTTTTGAAGGCAAGGTATTATTTGAATGACAGTGTCCAAATCCTGGCAGTGCTGTGTCCATACATTTTTGAGATACCATTGTAGCTTCCTCATATGCAGTTTGGCATTGGGAAGCACCAGAATACAAGATGCCATGAACCCTAATGCTTGAAGGACTGTCCTTGCAGTCAGCACGGACTGATGAGATAGTTGATGGAAGTAAAGTGACAGACTCTTTTGTTTGTCCGGGGTAAAAAGGCCATCTGGGCTGCTGTATTCAGTCTCACACCCAGAAAGCACATGTCTTGAGAGGGTACTAGACTGGACTTTTTTTCGTTCACAGAATACCCTAGGCATCTTAGCACTGCTATAACATATTCCAGATGCTGTAGAAGGTCTTCCTTTCTTGAGCCAGAATCAGGCAGTCGTCCAAGTAAGGATAGATTTGAATTCCTTGAAGCCTGAAGTAAGCTATCACTGGAGCCAGAACCTTTGTGAATACTCTGGGCGCAGTAGATAAGCCAAAGGGCAATGCAGGGAACTGATAATGAGAATTTCCAGCTCGAAAGCGCAGATACTTCCTGCAACTTAGCCTTATAGGCACATGAAGGTAAGCTTCCTTGAGATCTAAAGTTACCATCCAGTGATCTTTGCCCAGCAGAGGTAAAAGCTGTTGTAATGTCAACATCTTGAACTTGGGAATGTCCAGAAAAGTGTTGAGGAGATAAATCCAAATTGGTCTCCACGTGTTCCCCTTCTTTGGTACTAGGAACAGGCGAGAATAAAATCCTAGGCCCCTTTCTGATACAGGGACTGGCTGAATAGCCCCATCTGGAGTAACTGAGAAACTTGCTTGTGAGCCTCCTTTCTTTGTGGAGGAGGAACGTCTGGCATGCCTTTGAAAGGGGCATTGTATGGAAATAAAATCTGTAACCGTGGTGAATGATATCCAACACCCATTTGTCTTGAGTAATTAAATCCCAATTTTCTTTGAAAGAGACAGTCTTCCTCCCAAAGGAGCTGCCAGACGAGAATCTACTGGCAGCTGAAAAGACAGGTCATTGGGTCTGTTTGAAAGGACTGACCCTGCCCTCACCAGAAGTCTGAGCAGGTGAACTCCCTGTTCTAGGCCTAAAGAACCTTGAGCCCCCTACCAGTCTAGACCTACCCTAGACTGGGATCATAAGCAGGATATGTCCACCCCTTAGCAGGCCAATTTCTACTAAACTTTGGTGGCTGCACCTGCAAAATCTTTAACAGTTTGCATAGACTTAGCTTTGTCCTCCATTTTCTTTAAAACTGCTTCCACAGGCGATCCAAACAACACATCAGACTGTAAAGGAGCATCCAAAATCCTTGTCTTAACATGCTCAGCTAAATTCTGATCCTTCAACCAGGCATGCCTGCGAAGAACAGAACTAGTAGCAGCCACCCTCGAGGGGGCCTGTACAGCATCAAAACCACATTGCAAAGAATGCTTACCCACTTGCTCAGACACATGAACCAAGTCCAGCAACTCTTTACACTCAATACCTTCCGCCAAAGCATCCACCTTAGATTTTAATTGTGAAAGGAGATAATTCTGATATTTTAGCATGTGAAACTGACAATTCAACGCTCTCATGGCTAGAGTGGAAGAAGTATACACTTTCTTTCCCCACCTATCCAAGGCCCTTGCCTCTTTATCAGTGGGAACAGGATTTTTAACCACAGAAGCCTTAACACCTTTAGGCCCTTGAGAAATAGTTTCTGGGTCCGCCTAGGACTCTTAAACAAATACTTATGAGCTTCGGGCACATAATACCTATAATACTATCAGGCTTAACAGGAGCAGGAGGCAAAGAGTCAGGATTCAGGGAAGCCTCTGCAAAACATCTTCCACCACATTCAACACAGGAGGAATAGCTAAGGGCCTATGCTGGGGTAAAACAAGAATTCCTAAGCCTTTTCCTGGAATCAGAGTAATCCTGGCCTTCCCATTTAAAGTGCTCCCTCATGGAATGCAGAGTCTCTGAAAATGAGAAATCCTCAGGAGGAGAAGCTGTAGGAGTGGAATCATCCACATCAGAATCAGAATAAGTAGGATACTCCTGCAAGTCTTCCATGAAGACTCTGAAGCCTCTGAACACTGTTCAAAACTATTAAACTCGGTTCCACCCTAGGCCTCTTATCAGGCGGGGCATAGAACCTCTAATCATAGTAATCAAATCTTCTGCCATTTTAAGCATATGTTTCTTAGGTACAGAACCGAAATGCTAGGAGAAGCCACCACTGAAGCTGAACTAGGCCTACCTCTCAAAGAAGTTTTGGCAACAGAAGGAGAGGCTCTAACTACCTTGGGAAGAGAGGGAAGAACAGTTACCTGAGAAGCCCCTCAGCTTGGCCTACCTCCTGAGAAGGCACATCCTGTAACAGTAAAGTTTCTGCCTGAGACTCCATGGAAACTCCTGGCAAAACCTCTGGCTCCACTGAGCCTTCTAAAGAACCGACGTCGGGACTGCGGTTCATCAACCCTAGGCTTCACTGTTTTGTCCTTGGCTTCTTGATGGGCCGGAGCATCCCGGCATTTTATAATTGCAACGCTTCCAAACAAACACTAACCTGGCACAGTCTAACCTCCTCTTAATAGTGCGTTTGTTAAACCTAGCACAAGAGCAACCAACAACGTCGTGCTCAGGCCCTAAACAAGGTATACACAAGGTATGGTAATCCCTATGAGGTATCTGTTTCCCACAAAATACAGTTATTCACTTTTTCTGACATCCGGTAAAATACTGAGGCAAGAAAAAACCAAAATGTTCCCAACGGGTACTTAGCCAACTCTGTTTGGTCTGAAACTCCGGTTTGGAAATATTTCAGAACGCCAACCTGCACTCCGCAAAACTGCTTCTGCATCGGACCATGCGGCAAAAGACTAAGGATATGGCGTCGGTCATGCGCATTAGTACCCTGGCGTACTGACGTCAGTCTAATCGCCCTGACGGCCAGCCTTATACTCTGGTATTCGGGCCGACTGGACGCGGACTATACCCAATAGTAAGGACTGCAGCAATGGAAAACGAAGAACATCTGTCTGAGAAGCAACAACCATCTGTGGCGTTATCACCTCCCCCCCCTTCCCGGATGCACCATACAAGCTAAAACAGCTCAAGAGGGTTGTAGGGAACAGCCAGACTGTTGAATAAACGTATCCCAATCTCAGCCCGTTGTTGCCACTTCTACCAGTCTGCCATTAATTTATGAACAATCATGCAAACACACATGCACTGTCATAGGCTTGGTAAATCCAAGCTCGGACGTTTGTGGTGGCATGCTTGGTTGTGCAGACTGGAACCCCCCCCAAAAAAAAGGATGTAAGATAGACACATTTCTCAGATAAAGAAATATTTTTCTAAGGTTCACTTTTTTTGTTTTGTTTTTGCTTCAAAAATGAAACAGTCAGATAATACAGTACAATTAATAAATAAGGAATTGTTCCCTACTGTGTACAAAAATGATGGTAATATTATTAAAAAGAATAATGTTCAAAACTTCAAAATATCTCTTTTCTGTAAAAACAGCAAATTCTTAATTTGCCCCAGACATTGTTTGCATTTCCTTTGTTATGAATAAAACTTATTTTTATTAATGCACAGCCATCAAAATGCTGTATTTATTTTACAAAATGTTAAAACTCCTATAAAAATAATGTGCGGCCTTTAGCTCTTCCAATACATGTCTTGAAAAGTAGTCTTCACACAGCAGTTTCTGTATTACTGTATTCTTTTTTCATTCAAATAAATGTGTGTATAGCACAGAACCAACAAGTTTCAGATACAGGAAAACAAAATAATAAAAAACAATTAGGTGACTTTTGATATGTACTGTCTTTACTACAATATCATAACAGTAATTTTACTCTCATCATGACAAACGTAATAAAAAAAGACAAACCCTCAGAGTTGCTGCGCAGCAATGATGCTACACTGAAGCAAGTACCAGTACACCTTAACACGTTTACAAGTGGTTCTATAATATGATACCAACACTATATAATTGTACTGATCTGCAGTTGCACGTAAACTTCAAGAACATCTTCACTGTCAACAAAACTGTCAATAGTACCACTTACTATTGTCAACCCAGTGTTTATATACCATTTTAAGGTGTGAAGTTGCTAGTATGTAATTCTGTACATTATTGTTTTCCACAAAATAAGGCCTCATAGGATGCATACCAAAAATATGAACCTGAAAAATTGAAATCTAGGAAAAGTATTAGACAGCATTAACCAAATTAACTGCAGGTCTAGAATAATACCTTGGGGTCCAATCTCACAAATTGTGGCATTATTTTTAAGTAATTCTATCACAACTGGTAATTTTGCTGTCACTTAGTGAAATTACCATTTAGTTAAGAGTTATACAGTGACAGTATAATAGTTCACGACGTGACCTTCCACGAATGATACAACTGAACATTTGGGTCCAAAATGCTAAAAAATGGGCATGTTATGATTATGTGTTAAAAGGCTCACAGAAAATCAAGCAAAACTTAATGAAATTACCCTGTGCTGATGGTGTAGAGGAATACAGCCCTGATTACAGCCCAGGAGATATGAGTTTGACTAGCTGTTCATGCCCTTGACAGCACACACAGGATGGACATAGGTTCATAGGGTCATGGGAGATTACTACGTTAACAGCTTGAGCCCTTACAAGCCAAGCCAATATAACTCAATTTTACCCAACATATGGTTCCCTAGGGGCAAGAGGATTGCATGGATTTGTGCCTATGCATTGAGTATCTTACAGATTGTCCCTGTCTATAAGGGACATAGGCACTACCCCAGTTGTGCATTTGTGATTCCCCGTCCATTGATCCAAATTTTATTTCAAGAGGGCCAGGGAAGCGCTCTGCTTAATGTGAATAGGTAGCCTGTTCCAAAGAAGAGGCAATCTCTGAGACACATATCTGTCTCTCTAGCATGTTTTGTTTGAGTCACTGACTAAATCTAGATCCCTAGATCATGCTGTTTGACATGTGGATGTGCAGCAGCTCCATCAGGGCTGTATTTGTGAGTGCCTTGCAGGTCGGGCATAGGTCACCCATTCATAGTCAGTAGGAGACAGAGGAAATGGATAGGGCTTTTAGTTTATCAGTATAGGACATGTTGTTCACACCCTGTATATTCTTTGTGAGGAACCACTGAGTTTGCTTCAGCTGCTGTAAATGTCTAGTCAAGTACATGCAGAATGGTGCACTGTACTTATTTATTGGTCTAATGAGGGCTGAGTACAGTGGGACTATAATTTCCTTGGATCTGGATGGCATAACTTTACTTATAAGTTGTGCCCACTGAAGGGCTTCATTACCACTGCGGACATATGGCAGTCAAAGCTCAGGATACTATCTATCTGTGTACCTATATCTCCTACCTCTGAGTTTACTCTTAGGAGTGTGCTACAACATTGTAATTTGCTTGGTTATTTGTTTTCCTAAAGGTTATGATAATATAATTTTTCATATTTAGTTTTAGGCCATGGTTCTGGCACCAATCATTTGTCTGATCTAGACCCTCCTGAAGGATATCTACATCATTTGGGGATTCAATGATTGCCCCCAGCTTGCAGTCATCAGCTAACTTTGTCATCCAGAGGCTTTCCATATTATCCTTGACTTCAGAGAAGTATACTCTGAAAAAGAGTGGTACCAGCACTGAGCCCTGTGGCACACCACTAGTAAATGGTCTCAAGCTGGATCTGGATACACCCACTTTAACCACGTGTTCTGTCCATGAGCAATTGTGTCAAATTCCTTGGTCAGATTGAGGTAGGTGGTATGTACTGTTTTACCCAAATACATGGCCTTTGTAACTTTCTCAAAGAAATCCACCAGATTCAGTAGGCATGACCTGCCCTTGACAAAGCTGATTTAGATCAGGTCCAGTGTTGGAGGTTTTCTAGGTCATTATTTATCAGATCCATGAATATTCTTTCCATGACCTTACATCTAAGTCTAGTCAAACTTATGGGTCTGTAATTTCCAAGGTCAATATATGGTCCCCCATTATGCAGAGAGATGGCTGTTGTTATCCTCCACTCTACTGAGACAAAGCCAGTCCAGAGGCTGTGGTTAAATAGAGATTCTAAAGGGCCTGAAAAGTCATGATTTAAGCTATGTAAGAGGCAACCTGGTTTATCATCAGGCCCCATTGAAGCCATATTTTAAGCTTTAGAGAGCACAGTGGCAACCTGTTCTTTGGTGATAAATGGCAGTGGAATGGTGGAGGGTATTTTTTGAGGGAGAACTGGGGGTAATGGGGAGGTGAAATTTGAGCTGAATTTGTTGGCCAGCAGATTTGGTATATCTTCCAGCTGAGGATAAGTGATGTCATCTACAACTAATTCCACACATTGTTGAGTGTTGCCCTTAAGATTGCAGAAATAACTGAAAAATGCCTTATGGTTATCCTTAGCTTTGCAGGCTATTTTTTCCTCAAAGTCTGCTTCCAAAGGCTTGATTAGTTCCCTGATTCACTTGTTTAGACCAGCAATTTTCAACAGGTTTGCTGCAGCACAGAGGTGCACTGTGAGAGGCTGACAGGTGTGCTTCAAGATTTTTAAAACTGTAAGGCAAATACACCATACTTTGTGCATTGGCATCACTCAAGTGCCACACGCTGATGGTCCTAGCTGTTTTGTAGAATCAAGGAGTAAATATGGTGGGCAAAACCCGGTAACACGGCTAATGTGCAGGTGGAGGAAAGGCAGGCTGGATAAAAATGAGCCCAGGTCGGATGCCTGGAATATATTACTGCACTTTTTTGGTGGGTAAGCTTGTTATGTGGAGTCAGTTGTCTAATGGGAAGAATTGTGCGTGTGGAATGAAGACCCTGTGTGATAGTTTAGGGCCATTTGCACTGCCCCTCTCTTGCCAGTGTTTTCACTTCTTCAAGGAGCATGGAAACCATCTGTGGTGGCTATAGGGATAGTTGGTGACAAAACAATTAATCTTATAGTTTTCTAGAATTTTGTTGGAAGATAAACCTTTTTGTGTAGGGGCACAATAGCCTTGAAGTGAATAACAGGCAGTGTATTTATTGAAGAAGTTACTGTATTACCCAAATGTTTATGTATGTTGCATTATTTATAGTAATTGGTAAATTATATCTAAGCACTTACTGTAGTTTTGTAACTCTTGTTGAGTTTGAATGCATTCACTTGTGTGCGGTCGTTTTGTTAGAAGTTCAGTACATTTACTTGGTAAAAACTCTGTGCCTTCTGAGTTTTTATTTATTTAACTAACGTTGAAGTACATATGCCTTGCATGTAAGACTGTTTAAATATCTATTTTCGATGTTTGTTTCACAGTATGGTTCCAACAGTAGGATTACAGTAACTTATAAATATGTTGATGGACTAGTCAAGCTTTTGATAATTTTCCGAAACGACTTCTTGTGTGGTATTTGATAGGTATGGGCATTCGGGAATTACACCATATCTATACCTTTTGACTGTCCTTAATTTTGACTTGTAGCGCTGTTTCTCTTTCATAGTCCCTTTTAAAACTGAGTACTTGTTTGGGGATTGGTGATTTACACTTAAATAATGATAATAATTTGGGTGATAGAATTTTTAATTCAAAAATGTATATATTGCACTTTCTCCTAGTACGTCAATGTTTCAAGTTAATAGTACTAGTATTTTAAAGTACTCCTGGTTATTTCTGGATTTGCCTTGATACTGTTTATGATTTGTCCCTGAATTGTTGAGACTGTGACCGTAGCTGTGAAGTTGGTGCTTACTCCGTATGTCAACTTTATCTAATTTTACAGATGTCCCTAATTTTGGCTCAATGTTCTGCTCTTTTCCAACTAAAATTGGATTTTTTTGTGAACATGTGATACATTATATTAAGTACTGGTAACTACTGCAGTAAGACTTATTTTACTGACCTGTTTTACTTCAGAAAATATATGTTAATTTACCACAATTTTTTGACTGGAAAGAGATTTTTTTTCTAAAAAAAATGTCAAGCTGAGACATCTCCTTAAATATTAAATGCAAGCAAAAAGAGGAAAAGATTTTTTAAATCAATCAAACTTATGCATATTTTTGTCAAATTGCCAAAAATATATTTTTTGGTGTACCGCAAGAATTTTGTTATTGGTTTATGTGTACCATGAGATGAAAAAAGTTGAACATCACTGGTTTAGACTGAGGGAATTTTTGTTCTGTTGTGCACATTCCCTCTTACTTTCAACAGAATTTTCTTTCTTTTGTTGTACAACCTATTCATACCAGGGGTTCACCAAGGTGGCTTGTTTTTGTGGTTTAGCCTGGGTTTATTTCAGTCTGGTACTGCCATTTCTATGTTGTTGTTTATATGCCCTCAAATGGCAGGGCCCTGCTCAGGGGCAGCTTGTGGCATTGGACTGCCGGACTGCAGCCCCCTCAACTAAAAAGAATTAAGTGTCAAGAACTTTAAGAAGTGTTTAAAAAAAACAAAAAAAACCTGATACTTTTTTTTTTTATAAACAAACTTCCGAGTCCGCAACTCGGAAGTATGCGCATGCGCAGTGCGCACTTTAACCGCCTCGGGCTGCGGCGGTTTTAAACATCTTTTTTTTTTTGTTTGTTTTGATTGCAGCCCGGAGGGGTAATGAAGGCATCATTGTGATGCCCAGAAGTCTATGCGGTTCCAAACCGCATAGAATTAGAAGGGGCTCAGACTGCGACGTCCGCAGGCACGTCATGACATGCTTGCTAAGTTGCTGGGCTAAATGCTGCTGATTGGTTGTCGCTCTCTTCCCGGGCTTTATGTGCTGGGAAAAGAGCGAGAATCAGTCAGTTCAGTTGTTAGCTTCGAGCTTCAGCTTTCCTTGCTTTCTTTGTGGATTGTTTCGTGATCTTTTTACTTTTTTTTTTGTGAATAATTTTTATTTGTTTTGTTTTTGCATTGGATTTGGAATCGGATTTTACGTTTTTATTTTGGGTGGATTTTGTCAGCTGTGCTGCAGCCTGTGCTAGAGAACGAAGGAAGAACAGAAGAACAAGAAGAAAGAAGAAGAAAGAAGAAGAAGAAAAGTACAGAGTGAAGGTGCAGAATTAAGTAAGTACCCTGTCCCATTTACAAAATGGCTCTCTTTTACATAACTACAGTCACATTCCTGCTGCAGTACTTCACATTCTGTGATGTAGTCATATGATATGGGGTCTTCTTAAGTTTCTTTTAAATTCTGTTTATTTGTGTCTGGCATTCTTGGCAATCTCCAAATTATGCTACGTCTGAGTATATTCTGCTATTGTGATCAACTCTTTGAGAAACTTTCATGCCCTTTTCTTTTCCAGGTACTACAGTATTCACTTTTAACTATTAAACAAAAAATTTCTCTGCACGAAGGTCAATTGTTCTTATCAGGATGCGCTTACATTGTACTTGTGGGTAGCATTTGTCTATGATGTGAAGGATTTCCTTCATATCAGTCTTCTGTTTACTGGTACGGATTCAGATAGAATATTGAAGAAGTTACAGCTATGCTTCTTGCTTAACACTGTTTTTTATAACTATGCACCACAACTAAGCCATTATAGTTTGTTTCCTTCCTTCCTTTTTTCAGTACAGTCAGAAGATACTAAAACTATAGTATCAATTACTTCAAGGTCTGTATTATGTACACAATGTCTGAGCACTGTGGTTTTGGTAGTTTTCATTTAGTGACATTTATCTTTATATCTCCTATGGCATACATATTATTGACCAAAGTATGTGGATGCTGTAAAAATACCATCATAGTTTCTGATTTCCCAAGAAGCATTAGTTCTGCACTTCACTAGGGCTTAGCTTGCTATTTTCTACTCTATATCTACTTATCTAGTCTATAGTCTAGTCAATATGAGGAAGAACAGGCCAATTAATTAAAACTATATGGTTTGTCCAACACCAAAAGCACCACAAAAAGGGTATTTAGGGTCAAATGAAACATCAGTATCACAGGCTAATGTATACAGAAGTAGTGTGTTCCACAGTCCAGGCACTTTGTAAGTCAAAGAGCACCTTCTGTTAGCATTTAAGTGGATCCCTAGGACAATAAAGTACTATGTGATCCTTTATTTCACGAGAACCTGAGATTGTAGGGCATGAAAAGTTAGTGTGTGTGTGTGTGTGTGTGTGTGTGTGTGTGTATATATATATATATATATATATATATATATATATATATATATATATATATATATATATATATCTATATATATATATATATATATATATATATATATATATATATAAAATTTTATTTTTTTTTTTTTGGGGGTTCCTGCATTTTTTCAAACACCTCTTTCATCAACAAGTGCTTTATGTATAAATATAGCAATCTTTTTTTTTTTTTTTTTTGCTGGAACTTTCCATTTAAAAGTGAAATGATTAATGTCACATCACCAAATAACATTTGCTTGATTGGCTTAGTATCTGACTAATGTAAGAAATCAGATTATCACATGCGCTGACTGAATAGTTTACAACAGAAACAAAACACTTGTTATATAAAGAAAAGCTCTATCTCTTAGAATTATCATTATCAATTGATGTCTGTTCATCTGTTAAAAGGTTTACTATATGCCTGTCCTATTCTTACAAATATTCAAATAAAAAGCCGAATACACAAGCTTGCAAAGTGATATGACAACATTGTCAGATTTGCATGAACTCTTTGAATATTATACTCATCAATATTCACACTTTAAATGAATTTAGTGGTGGAAGTCTTTCTCTTCATCATCATCATCACCCTCCTTTTTCCCATTTTCTACATGGGGTCAGAGTGTCGTATTAACTGTCACCATCTCTCTAGATTTAATTACATGCTTCTGCCTTCTTTGATCCTTATGCCTGACTACCACAGAGCTCTCTCACACAATCCATCCACCTCTTTGCTGGGCGCCCTTGTTTCCTCTTGCCTTCTTCCTGTCTGTCCCAAATCTTCTTTACCAGATTGTCTTCTGCTTTTCTGCACAAAGTCTATTTTCATTGTGAGACTGCATTGCTTTGTTTAGCAGATATCTATTAGGGTTTATGCTGTAAAATATAAAATAAAACTTTTAAATGAAATCCATATCATGGCAGAAGTAAAGCAGTATGCACATTAGTGTTTATGGCAAATGGGGTGAAATAACCAAGGAATGGGACATTGGAATGGCTGCAGGGGGGACGCTCCATTTGACCATGATTTTGTGAGGGGGGGAAGGGCAGCAAACTCAGACAGCCCCAGCTGAACTATACCTCTCAAATGTCCAGAATTTTGCAGAATGAATAGATTTTTGCTTCTTATTTTTGGTTTGTTCCTCATAAAATTTGTGGTTTTCTGCCAAATCATTTAGGAATGAAGTCACGAAATAATGACAGACATTGAGTTTCACACGTCATAACCTTCAGAAAAATGCATGCTAAAGCAAGACCTGTTATTCTATCAATTGTCTTAAGTTTATACAAGAGCAATTTGTTGTACTGTTTGCATGTTCCCCCAATATATTTGGCCTTGTCCAGATTTCCTGCATTAAGAGGTTGAGAGGTACTTGCAAAATAATCGCTTTATAGAATTAGGAATATCCAAATCTCTCAACTGTCCCCAATTTTGGTTCGAAATGTTGCTGCCCCCCTAATAATCCCTCTGCAAAATTTCAGAAATGCATGTAGGTGATCTTATTTTGTCAGCTGCTCAAGTTAACAGTACTAATTTTAAAAAGGTGTCCCTTCTTTGACAGGTTCCCAGCTGTATTGTGTGGCAGTTTTATATTTTTGCATAACATTTTTGGTCTGTTTTTCATAAAATTGTGTTTTTCTGGCAAATTAGTAGCAAATCATTAAAGACTGAAGTTAGAAAATAATGGCAGACATTTGAGTTTCAGATTTCATACCTTCAAAAATTCATACTAATGCAAGACCTACTACTATTCTATTAACTTTCTAAGTTTATAAGAGCAATATTTAAACATTGTCTTTATTTTTGGGCCTGTGTCCCACTTCTATGTATGGCTTTGTCCAGATTTCTTGCACTGAGGTTGAGAGATATGAGTGTCAGAGCCATCACTGTCAGCCAGAGACATTTCAAACTGTGACCTACTTGTTGCACCCCTCTCCCCATTGCAGTGGCTCTGGATGTGTCCAAGCAAGGCAAGGAGCAGTTATGCTGTGCAAGCGTGCAAGTACGACTGTGGCTTTTCATCTGTCCTTGATTTTGCAGAATGTTCTGGTTTTCTGTCATATTTTTATACTGTTGATTTATGCTTATTATTCAGAAAATGCATGCTGTTGCAGTGCCCTGTTGCTCTGTATTAAAGTAGCAATCCTTTATTGACCATCAGGTAAGCTTGTCGGAGATTGTAAGATGCAAGTAAGCTTTAATAAGCATACTGTTAAAGAATTACCAACATTGAAAGCCTTTTCATTGTTGCCATGCAGAGAATATTGACATAACTAGATAACGTATAAGCCTTAGGTATTGAAATGCATATGACAGTATTTGACATAAAGGACAGGATTACAGTATTTTCAGAGCCTCATTATATTTGTTGGAGACTTGCAGTTATCTTTGCAGGCTTTACCCGTAAACTAAACAGAATGCCAATCTATCATGCGTGGTCCATAACTTGTGCAGTAATCCTTTAAGCAATTTATCTTGAGCTTGTTTCTTGTTCGCTGTTCATTTTTTACTTTGATCATGTGTTCCCTATGAAACAAGTAGATAGTTGTTGTCAGGCAGCAGGTCTTTTGGATAAGAAACATTTTTACAAGTGGGGGTATCACAGAGATTGCTACTTTCAGCATGTTACTTGGTAATTTTATAAAGCTGAATATAAATTATAATTAGAAGTGCAGTGCAAGGAGAAGTGGTTTGAGCTGAGTGCTGCTTGTTTTGTTTTATACTTGATTTTGACTGGCATTCCAGTAATGTATTTAAAAAGCAATTTATTTTTTCATGCCTCACAACCTTTGTGTTTCCATCTAGATATTAAGTAAGTTGTCATGTAGCCAATGCATTGAAATATTTTTTCTTCTACACTTCATTTTGTCTTGAATGGACTCTTGGACTCTTGTAATGATGGTTTGGCACCCACGGCAGCGTATTTAATTAAAGTTCCAGTTGTTGTGGTTTTGAGCATAGCTCCACCCCTTTCTAGATGGGCACACCCCCTCCCATTGGCCCCATCCATTCAGCTGTCTCCTGCAGCCCCCCTTTAATTTGAAGTCACCAGCCGCCACTGGCCTTGCTGGACATCAGAAGCTCATTATGCAGTAAGAGGTTGGACAGGGAGGATCTGGACAAGGCCACCTAAGCCAATGATGGTAGCTGTATGTGATAGCAGGTATATGTGGAGGAGCACATATGTAAGGACTGAGGAGGCATATGCAGCCCTCACACTGATATTGTATGTCACTCTTTTCTACTCTGACAGCTCTTATTTTCTTATTACAGTCAACAGCACCACTTTACTGATTCCAAGATCCAATTAGTCAGGGGTTGCGCATCTCTTTCTGCTCTGAGTAAACTTGTTGGGAAAAAAGAGTCCTGCATCCCATCTCTCCTGCAGCTATCCTACATCTGTGTATTTCCCCTCAGTAAAACATCTGCATCTACTGCTTTAAGGACTGTGATCTGCAACTTCGCCTTAAAGGGTGTTTGGCTCTGCTACAACAACTTTTATTAACAGGGCATGTAGCCCCCTCCCAGACACACACACACACACACACACACACACACACACACACACACACACACACACACACTTACTTTATTAACAGTCTTCTTTCAAGCAAATAAATAACCCCTTTTCTTTAAAAAAAAGGCCTACTTTTGTATTATTTTTCAGCAATCTACCTAAAATGTTGAACGTCTAGACCATCCTTTATGTTTTCTATGACCATGGGAATTGCTTAAGTACCCTTGCTGTTACTCTTTCCCCATTTTTACTGCACACTGCTTGATATTTTATTATAATTATTGTTTATGAAAGCTATGCCATAATATAGTCTAACACAAACTGACTGTGGTCTGCTTTTGTTATAGTAATCCTGTTTACCTGGCTGCAAGAGATCTGATAACTCTGATAAGTCCTGGGACTTCTGAGCTTGCTCAAATTGATTGAATCTGTCTGCCCACTTAATGCTCCAGTCACCTCCAGGACCCTTCATTTATTCAGCCTGTTCTCCACCTCCCTCCAACTTAAAGACCCATATCCCATTTTCTTTCATAAAAGGAACACATACTGAATGTCCATACACCATTAGCTTTATTGTTTTAAAAAATGTCAAAGAAAATACCTTTCCTCATGTTCTGCTTCTTCCTACTATTGCCTATCCCATCCAAGCACTCACCACTCTCAAATCTCCTCACCTCAAATAAATGCAGTTTACCACCATTTACCCTAAAGCCATTTTAGTCCCTACAGCATCCTCTTCATTCTACCCTCCAGTGCTACTACAAATCCCTCTATAACCCTCCCCTCCATTGTTATCACATAGACTCCTCATCCCAATTTCTCCTGCCACAACAACTTTCATCCATCTATCATTAAACGTCCCTTAAAACTTCCCAAATCCTCATAAAGTTCACATCCATAATTCTCCCATTACTCTTACATAGCAGCATCGAGTAAAATCCATGCCCAAATACCTTGTGATGAACAAAACATTCAAAATAAAAATACTCCAGCTAAGCTCTCTTATCTCTGTTCACAATCCCTGAATCACTGCTATCAATGAATTCTAGCTTAAGAAACAAGATCCCTCTATATACCACTGCTTCCCAGGCTATGATTACTTCCCTGATGCCAGGCCAGGATTAAAGCAAGAGGAGGTATTCTCCTTCTTTTCAAGTCAGACATCAACATACAGCTCTGCGCTCAAAGTAATGCCTCCTCAGATTTCCTTCCACAACAGTTATTAACACAAATCCATTCTCCATTTAGGTCTCCGATTTTTCAAGCTGTAGCCTATCTCCCTCCACCTGCCTCAATACAATTGATTAGTAACCTTCTCAAGAACTTAATCTCCTCTCTTCAAGACATTAACAATCTTATTCTTCTTGGTGACTAACCCCAATCTCATTGGCCCCTCATAAAACTGCATGCTTGAATTTCTCAGTGTATTTAATCTCATACAACTTGTCTCTGAATCCACCGGACCCAATCCTTCCTTATCACATCACTCATTGCTTGATCTAATAACACAGACAATCCCTCACTTATTTGTCATATTTCTATCCACCCTCCCAAACTAAGTGATCACAGCCCTATGAGCTTCAACAACCACCTTAACTGCAAAAAGTCCCATCCAAAACTCATTACACTCCAAAATTGCAAGTAAACATTAGCAAACTAACATCACACCCCCTCCTCAGACACTAAAAATTCTGACCAGCTATTCACCCAACTTTTCTGTAATCTACAAGACTCAATCTTCCCTATAGTCACAAGACTGTGCAAGCCCAAGAAAAACACCTCTTTCACTTACACACTACACCCTACTCAGAAACATGTCCAAAAAAGCAATTAGATGTCATAAGAGCCATCAGATAAGAACACATCAATCAAACCTTCTTCTCTTCCCTAAACCATTCTAGGCAGAAGTCAACCGGTTAACCAGTCATAAAACTCCCACCACTGTTCCTCTTCTTTCCTCTCATCCTCACACTTTAGTACTCACTTCTCCACCCTCACCCCCATCAGCTCACATACTTTACTCCCTCACAAAACCTCTCCTTCACCTTCCCCTTATACTGCCTTGTTCTACTTGAAAATGATAATAACCAAAGACATTATACCTCTCCTTGAAAACCTAAAACTAGACTCTCCTTTAGGGCCAGACACCATCTCCCTCTGGTTCATATTCCAATGTATGAACACATTGTTACTCCTCTGCTATATATCTACAACCTTTGCTTTATTCAAACCTATATGCCTAATATATGGAAAACAGCAAAAATCACACCTACCCCCCCAAAAAAAAATATTCAACTCCAAGCTATACAATGATTACTACCCAATCTTCATCCTCCCAACCCTTGGGAAAAATCTTAGAAAATCTGATCTGTAATCAATTCTCAGACTTTGTAAGTCATTACTGCCTTCTCTCTTCCAAGCATGGTTTCTGGTCTAGTTTGATCACTTCGGCTGGACTTTGGACCTTCACTGATCACACCCTTTTAGCTATGCACAAAGGCCTCCTTACTGCAGCCATATGTATAGACCTTACTTGAGCCTTTGACCTGGTTGAGCATCCAGTCCTATTTAACCACCTCACTGACACTGATTGAGATTACACCTGACACAATTCTCTGGCTCCAAAATTACCAAACCAACTGACATTACTAAGTAAACTTTAACTATAGTAAATCTGCAATACACGCAACCACTTCCTTACTTAAAGGATTTCCTAGAGGCTCTGTACTGGCTCCTCTTCTTTTCTCCATTTTTCTAAATAAGCTTACACTCACCTTCACCAACGTCCAATGTTATGCAGATGACATAGTCAGCTTCCTTATCCACCCACACAAATTACTCAGTTCAACATGATCTGCAAAATGATTTTCTCTCCCTCATTAACTATCTCAGTAGCAAAAAGTTATAACTTAATTCCACCTGGTCAACAAAGGCTTTGTTAAATAAAAATAGAAAATAAATGAAACCGCTTTTGACACTTACATGAATCTGAAGCTTCTTATCTTTGGTAACATTTTTCCCTGCTCCATTAAAAACTCAATTTGACATTGTCTTCTCAAGTTTTCTAGTTTATCATGAAAATGTATAGTATGTTTATGACCTCTGATGAACTCTCCATGCATACAAGTCTTAGTGAAAGTTTTTTTTTTTTTAAGTTAAGGTCCTGTCTAGTAGAAGGAACACCATGGGGTTGTTGTTATTGCATTCATGTGTTCATACTAGATGCACTATATCTCCAAGAATATGTTTAAGCAATAACTGATACATGAGTGTGGGTATATGAGGATTTGTCCACGGCTGGCATGGTTTAATCATGAGGGTGAAGCCTGAATGATAAACAAAGTCAACCATGCATGGTTAAATCCTCATATACCCACAACCACGAGTTGGTTATTACTATTATACAATTACACTATTTAAGAAAGAAATTGCTTCCTTTTCTTAAATAATGTGTTTATTATTTTCTGTTCTACTGCGTTTGTTGATATACTGTGCACACGTATGGGACTTATTTTCCCAGGCTTGCATAGTACAACAGTGCTGTACAATAAAAGCAATGGAGAGAAAAAAGAATCTCTGTTGCTTTGTTTTTTTGTGGTAAAATCTGGACAGTTCAGAAATATGAGAGTCTGCCAATACAGTGCAGAAATACAAAGAAAATCAGGTGCATTTCTTTACTTTTTGCAAAATGTACCTGATTTTGTTTTGGTCTGCCCTGCATACATACCTCTCATCCTCTTAACTTAAGAAATGTGGACAAAGCCTTAAATAGAGAAGGACAAAGGCCTCCAAATGTGGACATATTGTAAATGTTGCTCTTATAAACTTATAAAGGTGCTAGAATAACAAGATTTGTGTTGCTGTGCATTGTCTGAAGGATATGAAGTCTGAAACTCAGATGCATGTCATTATTTACTGACTTCACTCTTCAGTGATTTGTCAGAAAAAACACAAATTTTATGAGGAGCAGATCAAAAATATGAGGCAAAAAATCTGGACATTTTGTGAAAATCTGGACAGTTGAGAGGTATGCCTTCATAGCATATATAAATAGAAAAAAGTCTGGCTGCCCAATGGTATTTTAGAAGCTGGAATTTTTTCTTTTGGAGTGTGCTCAACTTACAACCGGCACCCTTGGGTCTGTCCAATCAGTGTGCTCCTATTTGAACAGCAGTGACCTATCATTATATACTTTGCATCATTTCTAGTTACTGTTTTTTTTCTTCTGCTAGTAACCACCAAGCTATTGATTAGCAGACATATTTACAGATATGCGGGCGCACACACACACACACACACACATGTATATATATATATATATATATATATATATATATATATATATATATATATATATATATATGTATAATGAAATTTAAAGCAGGAAGGAAAACTGTGCTCACAGAATTTCTGTTTTATTTTTTATTTTATTCATTTGTTAACCAGGAGAACCCATTACACAAAAGAGTGTCTTTTTACAGGGCAACCACGGATAACTGATTGGTTAACTGACATGCTCAGGATTCTACAGTTTTCAAGGGCATAGTGAAGTATACTAACCTAGACCTAAAGAATGATGTTTGTTATCAACTTTTGTCATTAACCCTTTGTATACAGCTGCTAGACAAACCAGAAAGTACATATTTTAAAAGCAGTCTTTAAAAGAAGTGAAAATTGTTTTTAATAGTGTGTGTGCACGAAAACAATTTGACAAGTATAACATTTGTATAGACTTCACCACAGACACAGACACACACACACACACACACACACACACACACACACACACACACACACACACACACACACACTCTCTCTCTCTCACATGAGCATGCATACTTTGGTAACAACCACCATGAAAACAAAAAACTGGTAACGACAACTGTCATTTTTCATCAAATGCTTTTTCCTTTTTAACTGTTAAGGGGTCAGCAGACAAGCATGTTATGACACCACTTCCTAGCTTATGATCCATTTCCATACAAGCAGCCATACTGTAACGTTCTCATGTGGTTATGTGGTTCTACAAAAAAGTCAGAAAGAATGATGTTGTTGTTGTTGTGTCTTTTGGCTTTTCCTGGTTAGGGGTCGCCACAGCGGAACTCCGGTCCGTCTCCACACAGAAGACGCTCTAGCTGAGAATCGAACAGGACAACGTCTTACTGTGAGGCGACAACGCTACCGCAGCACCACCACCACAGTGCACAAAAAAGTCAGAAAGAATAAACCAACAAAAGAAGTAAATGTAAAAATGAAAAATAAAGAGCAGCATTTAGAAAGCCTTCTACAAACAGAAAACATTAATGTAGTAGGTTTTGCTGAGAAGCAATACGACAAATCAAACAAAATATCATTTTAACGAATAACTACATAGTAATATACTGATGAAGGCAAAGCAGCAATTTAATTTACATTTAACTACATCACTGACTCTTTCCTTGTGCACTCAAGTTCCCATACTGCAACTTAGAATTTAATAAAAGACACAGACTGAGAATATGCAAATACAGCAATAAAAAAACAGACTTACATCATGTAAGTATAGAATCAGAGCTCATTTATGTAAAATTCCTGACTGAATTAGTAGACAAGTGGCAATTCTTGTACAAAAGATCATCTGACTTTTGCCCTCATTCTCTGTTTTTCAAGTATTTAGTTTGCCCTTGTGTTTAAGGTCTCACTACACTGAATTAATTTTTCTCTGCTATGCTGCAGTCTTCCATTTTACCTTTTTAAAATTCATTTCAGTAACAATTACAATTTGAATAGCAGGAACATCTTCACTAAAATATGCAGCAGTAAATGTCTGCTAGTAATTCATTTCTGTTTCCTAGTGATTTCAAATCAAATAATTTTGTGGTTTTCAATCCAGTTTATGACAGTACTTTTTTGTATGTCTCTGTGCATTTCACCCTCCTTCCAAAATTAATTTTACATTGTTTTACTCACACACACACACACACACACACACACACACACAAAGTCTGAGATGTGTGTACCATATATAACAAGGAATACTCTGAGATAAAGCAGTTTTGGAGTTAACATAAATTTCCCTGCAGTCACATTTAAATTCTCACTGTTCTGATGATCGCACTTCTGGTCTACAAACATAGAACGGTCGTGAGCACATACGTATATCCATCCATCCATCCATCTACAACCCCTTTCCCATTTTTTGCATATGGGGTCAGGGTGTCACCTTAACAGTGACAGTCATCCAGAGCCAAGGTTCACACCACCAGGTGGCTAGCCCTGATGAGGTAGTTCTTTCACTCCACACACTCGCACACACAGCATGCGATTTCTTTCAATCTATTTTTTGTCAGTTGTTAAGTTTGGACCATTTAATCCACTTAAAGCTGATTCAGCATAGCCATGGGAGTTTTCACTACAACAGAGAATAGTCCTAGAACATTTCCTAACTACTGCATGACCTCAAAGTTGGTATTATACCTCTCAACTGGAAAGATTTATGCAGAATGTCCAGATTTTGTCCTCATATTTTTGGTCCTTCTTTCATAAGATTGTGGCTTTCTGGCAAATTAGTGGTAATGCATTAAAGACTGAAGTTCAAAAATAATGATAGACATTTCAGTTTCAGACTTCATATCCTTCAGAAAATTCATGATAATGCAAAACCTATTATTCTATAACGTTTCTAAGTTTGTAAGAGCAATATTTAAATTTTGTCCCTATTTTTTGGGTCTTTGTCCCACTTTTATTCATGGCTTTGTCCAGATTTCTTGCTCGAAGAGGTTGAGAGGTATAGTTGGTATACACAGGTAGCAGGGAGTGTGGTGGCACTTCCCTTCGAGTGGAACTTGGAAGGGGTTTGCACACCCCTGCAAAAACAATGACATTTCACTATTGCACTCCTTGACTATGTATAACAGCATGTAAGCTGCAGTTCAACAAACTGAATTTAAATTTTTTTTTCAATCCATGCTGATGTGATAGTTTCCTTACTGACTATTTTATATGATTTCAAACTATAATATGGAATTACATACCAGATGCCAGCCAACCCCTCCTGAGTACTCCAACCTGTGCCTTGTTTGGTTGCAACTCCTGCTGCCTGTGTTCTGTCTGTTTTCAGTGCACACCTATCAGATCCCTCCTATGGCCAATGCAAGGGTTAACATGCACAAACACACACACACACACACACACACACACACACACACACACACACACACACATACACATTCTGCGCCACTGTGCGATATGGCGTGTTTGGCAGCTAGGCAACCTCGAGTAGTGACTGCATTGGTGGTGGTGTGCATTATCAGTAATCTATGTTTCTCAGTATTCTTTGTTGATTGTTGTAACACAGTCTCCTCCAAAATGGCAACTGCACTTTTTATTGTGTTAAAACAGGGCTTGTAGCTTACTTATTAAGGTAATGGGGTGATTTACTAAGACTGTCTCTGAATTGTACAAATAATGATATGTGATATCAGCTTATTTTCCATGCCACAAGGCTGGCTCATGCATAGACAGAGATGACATATAAGTGCACTAAACCTCTAAGGTTAATTATGAATCGAAACTAGCCGCCACAACAAAGAGAAACTATAAAGTCTTCTTCAGTTACATCAGGAGCCTCTGTGGCAAAGTGCAGGTGTGTTACGAATTAGTACTTGACAGTATCAGTTACACTGATCTTGTTGAGTTAGCCAACGTGCTAGCAGATAGGTTCAGCACAAACCTCACCCCCTGCCCCTCCCAAAGGCCCTTCCAACATCCCCAATACCTATCCCGCACCTCACATCTCCATTGATCAAGTGTTACAGGCCCTATCCAAGGCAAAGAACACAGCTTCCATGGGACCTGATAGTATCCCAGGATGTATTCTGCACCATCTCCAGCAAGAACTGACTTCGCCATTGAGCACCCTATTTAACCACAACCTAAGTACAGGCTTCATTCCAGCAGAGTGGAGAATTGCCATTGTCATCCCCTTGCACAAAGGTGGTGCCACCACTGACCCTGGAAACTATTAGCTTAACAAGTCTGATCTGTAAAGCCATAGAGTGTATTATTATGGATTACATAAACAAGGACATAGGCAATCTCCATGCACTTGACCCCATCCAGTTTGGATTCGTCAAGGGAAGATCTTGCCTGTTGAACCTGGATGACTTCTTTGAGACTGTCACCAAGGCCCTGGATGAGGGAAAATCAGTACATACAGCTTACCTTGACTTGGCCAAGGCCTTTGACACAATCCCCCACTCCAGCATCATCGAAATCCTAATGCAACTTGGCATAAATCCCTATCTCATCAGGTGGGTGGCCAACGGCTCACAGACAGGACCCTCAAAGTCAAAATACACACCTCCACCTCTGATAGCAGACCTGGCAAGAGTGGAGTTCCAAGGGATCTGTCCTGGGACCCCTACTGTTTGGCATCCAGTTCTCAGAGGTCCAGGCAAAGACAAAAGGAATGTGGTTGACCAAGTTTGTGGATGACTGTAAGTTGGGTGCTGTCAGTGACTCCCCCAAATGATGCCAACATACTGCAAGAGGGTCTCACAGCAACTAATGACTGGTGCCAAAGTCATGGCCTCAACCTAAAAGCAAAAAAATGTGTCATCATACCACTTGGCAAAAAAATGATCCCTACTGATTACTATATCAATGGCAACCCCTAAGCACACAACCTGTGGTGAGAGACCTGGGCACTCAGGTTGATAACCTCGCATTCAACCACCATGTAGTGGCAGTGGTCAGAAAAGCCTTTTACTTGGGTCATCTCATAAATAAAGGGATTGCATCCAGAAAAAAGGAGGTTATTACCTCTCTATACTCCTCCCTCATTAGATCAATAATTGAGTATAACGTCCCATTTGGGATGTACCTCTCCAAACATCTGCACCAACTGGAAAGGCCACTGAAATATCTCACAAAGAGAATCCATGGTCTCCAACACCTGTCCTATGCAGACAAGCTCAAATCACTATCACTCTACTCGGTATCATACAGAGTGCTCAGGGGTGATCTGTGTCTCACCTACAAGGAAATCTCAGACTCTGCACTCTGTGTTGGAGGGAAGCCTTCTAGCTTATCAGTGGGAGTGGTAAGCACTAGGTAGCCTATCTACCACAAGAGTGGTTTCCAGCCTAGAAATTGTAGTTTATTGGCCATTTGGCAGTTTTTCCATATCTTTCAACTTTCTGGTTTAAATGCCCACGTTTGCACTTGTTTCCCACCTTTCCTGTAACTAGTCTAGTCCAGACACATATTTGCTGTTTCCAGGATTGTTTGTAAGCTTCTGAGGCTCCAAGCCTTTCTGTGTTGCAGGGAAGTATTCTAGCTTATCAGTGGGCGTGATAAGCACTAGGTAGCCTATCTACCACAAGATCCAGGTACAGATTCTTAGTTTTAGCACTTGAATTTGCTTATTCGTGCTCATCATTTGTTTAGAACTTGTTTGTACAAAATAAGCTACAAATTACTACAGCACTCAACCTTCCTCTTTACCTAGAGGAAGACAGTTTTTGTACTTACTTTCCTCACTTGCTTAGAGAAAAAAAACGCTCTTATACTCACTTTCCTCACTTGTCTAGAGGAAAGTAGTTTTTTATTCAGGCATTTCCAAGGGTCAGCTCCCAGTGTTCTCTCCTGTCTATGTGATGAATCTGGGCATCTTGGGGCAATGTAGCAATTGCCTCATGTGCACAGACAACCCTCTCTTCCTACCACCCAACACCACAACCTGTGAGAGATTCACTTATCTAGCCAAACTGGAGGTAAAGCTCTCTCCAACCAAGACTGAACTTGACAGTCAAGAGGCGAAGGTAAACACTTGCACCACACCACACTCATCACATAGTCCCACTAAACCTACACCACCAAAATCCACACATAGAAACACAAAAACATTTGCGGAGGCTCTCAATAATAATCTGCTCAAGCAACAGAGACCTCCAAAGCAGAAACACAAGCAACCTCCACCCCCCAACACAATCCAAATGACACATATCCCACAGACTCAGTGTGCCACTCAACCACAGCCCATAAGGCAAAACAATGTACCCAACACACTAGTCATAGGTGACTCTATAGTCAGGCACACTGATGTCACACTCACCAGGCTAAACAAGGAGAAGGTTACTGTCAGCTGCCTGTCAGGTGCCAAGATCCACCACATAACCCATGCACTCAGGTCACTCCACAAGTACAAATATGACTCTGTCATTGTCCATGTTGGTGTGAATGACCTGAGACGTACCTCCCTGGACTACATGAAAAGAGACATGGAAGAGCTCTCCAATCTTGTAGCCCAGGCAGGTATAACCCTAGCCCTGAGTAGCATCCTGCCATCACCCAGAATGATTCCGCACTACAAGGACAAAATGATTGACTTCAACAATTGGCTAAGCTTCTGGTGTCATTCAAAGGGGATCCAGTATCTGTCTGCCTAGGACGACGTGGTCGACAGACCACAATGCTTTGCCAGAGATGGCCTGCACCTGTCACCCATGGGATTCCAGATACTGGCTAAGGCTCTTGCTGCCCCTATAGTGCCTTTTTTAAGCAAGGTTCAAATGACATATTCACCACCATAACAGGAACAGGCAAGCAAAAACTGAGGGTAATGCTACTCATTGCTAGAAGTCTAAATCTCAAAATGCACTTCCTCAAGGCACTCCTTAAAATGAAGAACATCGACATCTGTGCAGTGACTGAGACCTGGTTCAAGGCTCCAGAGAGCACCCCTGCATTACCAGGCTATAACTCATACCACACTTTTCGGCCACCTAATTTGGACACCAAAGGTGGAGGTGTGTCCATATTCATTAAGGATATCCACACCTCCAGGCTAGTTACAAACTTAATGCATCCAAGGTTATCCAAGTGTAACTAACTCTAGGCAAGACTGCAATCCAAATTGTAGCTTGCTACAGATCCGCCACCATGCCCCAGGATTACCACTCCTCTTTTCTTGATATACTGGAAAATATTAGGGTTCAATCAAACACCCTAATAATGGGCAATTTCAGCTACTCTCCATTAACTGGGAAACCTACTCGTGTACCAACTCCTTTGCTCAACGCTTTCCGGAATTCATAAATTCCAATGCCCTGGATCAACTTATCCACACCCCAACCAGGGGCAACAACATCCTAGACCTAGTCATTACCAACATGAGTGACTGGTGTTCCACACCTGAAGTCAACTCCTCATTGGTCAGATCCGACCATAAGCTAATCACCCTAGATATCCACATCCAGCCCCCACCCCCCATTAAGGAAATCATGGTAAAGCCAACTTCATGCATCTTAAGACAGAAGTGGTGAACTTCATGACACCCATGCAGATAGACAATACAATTACGACTGCTGAATCCTACACAGATGCACTCTATAAGCACTTACATGAGTGCATGGATCGTGCTATCTGCTATCCTCCAAAAAAAGGAAGCCAATCTGGTGGTCCCCTGCCATAAACAAACTCTACAACAGAAGGAAGAAACTGTTGCAAAAGAGAATAAAATCCCATGAGTGGAGGAGTTCCCTGATCAGTTTCAGTAATAAGCTGAGGTCCCTTATAAGATCCTCCAAAGCTAGCTACGAAAACAAAATTGCCACTGATTCTAGGGACAACCACAAAGCATTCTATAGCTATGTCAAGAATCTCAATGGCAACACCCAGATCTGCTCTGAGTTATAGCACAATGGCATGAAAATTACAGGACCAACTGATACTGCCAATGTCCTGGCAAACAGGTTCAGTGCTAACTAACTTTACCCCCCCTCTCGCCCCCTAAAAGGGCCCATATCTATACATGAAGAATGCAGAGTCCCTGTAATCACAACTACGCAGTTAAAAGTTGCACTCTCTAAAGCCAAAAACACAGCATCCATGGGACTGGACAACATCCCAGGCTGCGTTTTACACAAACTTCAGAGCAAACTGGCTCCCCACCTAAGCATGTTCAATCTCACAACAGGCTTTGTGCCCACTGAATGGCACACAGCAACAGTTATCCCACTCCACAAAGTGGGAGCCACCACTGATCCCGGGAACTATTACCCTATTAGCCTGACGAGCCTGTTCTGTAAGGCCATGGAACGTATCATCATGGAACTCATAAACAAAGACATTGGTAACCTCCAAACTCTGGACCCCACCCAGTTCGGGTTTGTGAAAGGCAGATCATGTCTCCTGAACCTGATCGACTTCTTTGAGGCAGTCACCAAAGCTGTAGACAAGGGTAAAGTGGTTCACACAGCCTATCTTGACCTCGCCAAGGCTTTCAACACCATCCCCAATTCTGGAATTATAGCTAAACTAGGTATAAATCCCTACGTCACAAGATGGGTTGCCAATTGGCTCACTGACAGAACCCACAATGTAAAAGTTGCAGACTCCAAATCTGAATTCAAACCAGTGACAAGTGGAGTACCACAGGGTTCAGTCCTGGGACCTCTCCTGTTTGGTATCTACTTCTTTGAAGTACAGGCTAACACAGAAGGCCTTTGGCTAATGAAGTTTGCAAATGACTGCAAACTAGGAGCCATAGTTGAGTTCCCAAATTATGTCGACATTTTACAGAAAGGCCTCACTGAGACAGATGCCGGGTGTCAGAGCCATGGCCTCAAGCTCAATGCCAAAAAGTGTACTGTCATCCCCTTTGGTAAAAACTCTGTACCCATGAACTACCACATAGGCGGCAGTCTACTAAACACCGAATGTGTGGTAAGAGAACTGGGGAGCCAGGTGGACAGTAGTCTCTCCTTTGATAATCACATTGCCACAGTAGTCAGGAAATCCTTCTAAGTGGCACAGCTCATCACAAAAGGGTTCTCATCTAGGAAAAAAGAGGTCATTGTTCCCCTCTACTTGACACTCATTAGACCCATTATGGAGTACAATGCCCCTTTTGGAATGTACCCCCACAAGACATCTGCAGCAGCTGGAAAAGCCACAGAAGTACCTCACAAAGAGGATTACTGGCCTCAAACAGATGCCCTACACTGACCGTCTCAAAAAACTCCAGCTTTACTCCATAGCATATCGCCTACTCCGAGGTGATCTCTGCCTAACATATAAAGCTATGTCAAACCCAGAGCTGTTGGACATGTTACACCTAAAGAAATCCCAATCCCTCCAAGCTACATGCCCTAGGGACCTAAACCTTGTCACCACAATAAACAGGACATGCTGGAGGGATAGATTCCTGTCCCAGAGACTTCCTATACTCTGGAACAAGCTACCCATCTATGTCAAGCAAAGTTCCTCATTAGCACTCTTTAAGAAAAATCTTGATAAGTGGATGGGAAATAGGAAATACACCCCGAGGAACACTTCTGTGGCTCTGCTCGACAGGAGCACAGGAAAATAACTTTCTTGGGTGGCATAAGCCAAGAAACCTTGTTGGCTAGGCTTACTTAGGCCCTTGGGCCGATAGCCTAGTACCTACCTATGAACCTATGAACTAGAGATGCTCCATATCCATAAGTCTAACTCCTCACGCACTACCCGCTCAAAAGGCCTGAATCTAATATGCAACATCATCAAAACCTGCTGGAGAGACAGGTTTGTCTCCCAGAGGCTGCACTGTCTCTGAAATAGACTTCCCATACACATCAAACAGAGCACCTCACTGACCCTCTTCAAGTGCAACCTTGATGAGTGTATGGGAATCCACAAAATTTTCCCAGGGGTTCCACCTGTGTCCCTCATTGACTAGGACAACAGGTGCTGGCTGAGGTTTCTTTTTGGGATAAACTCTTGTCTAGGCTTGTAAGGGCCCCAGGCCCATTAACCTAGTAAATTTCAGTTTTCAGAACTGCATTATACATTCCTTGTATCTAGCTAAAAATAAGTACTTTATTATCCGAGCATAAACAGTCATTGCCCCACCTTGTTACTAAAAGTTCATGCTCCTGTCCTCCCCTTCAGTGTCTCTACCAGTAATATCCTGTACTAACTTCCTCTATTAGTAATATCCTGTACTAACTTCCACATAACTTGTCCCTCTAGCCATTCAATCTGCTTACTAACCTCCATTCTACAAAGGTCTTACAATAAATCATTTACAATAATTTTCATAACAGAGCATTTACACAAATTATTTTCAATATCTATTGTATATCTATTGTATATAATACAATACTATTTTGTCTCTATGGTTAATATAGTGCTTTGAATGCCTTTTAATTCTGAAATATGTAAGCATTAATATTTTTCATTTCCTACACTTTATAGACAAAACTGTCCTCTTCTTGTAGGTTTAATCATTGTCTGCTTGCTTATTACTGTATTTTGACCCCCCCCCCCCACACACACACACACACACAAGGCTTACTCTGAAAGAGGTCCTTGTGGATCAGTGGTTTACCCTGGTTAAATATTTAAAAAAAATAAATAAATAACTGGTAAGAATTCACTGACACCAATTCTTATTCACCTAAACAATCCTCTATGATCAAGCAATGAGGAGCTGCATCTTTGAAAGGCTGCGATTTCCTTAGTTTAAAATCACAAAAATAGTATTCCTTTAACAATAGCATACTGTTTTCTCCACAGAATGGCATAACCCCTGCAGTTAGTGGGGATGAAGTAACATTTACGTCAAGCCCTACATCCAGTCTACAGCAATGATTGTATAGTTGCGCAGATTCCACACAGTTCTAACATCTAACAGACACGACAAAACAGTAAAAGGAAAATATCTTCTAGAAATTTCAGACCTAAGTAGCTTCTGATGTGTGTAAATAATCCTCATACTTGGAAAGAAAAACATTTGTCACACAACTGGCAAATTCCCACTCTGTCTTCAGTGACATATGATGTACTTTAACGGTTATTCTTATCCAAGAATGCAAACTCTACTTCAAATAAAAAATCCACTTTCTGAAAAATGCACTGTAATCAGTTGAACTATTTCAAAAATATATCTCAATAATGGGACTCAAGCAGACACCACTGCACTCATGAAGTAAAGCATTCTGCCCTACTGAAAACTGTATTCTGGCAGTAATAACAGAATGTTTATTATGCATAATCAAAAATAACTTTACAGACACCACCGCACTCATGAAGTAAAGCATTCTGCCCCTACTGAAAACTGTATTCTGGCAGTAATAACAGAATGTTTATTATGCATAATCAAAAATAACTTTACAGACACCACTGCACTCATGAAGTAAAGCATTCTGCCCCTGCTGAAAACTGTATTCTGGCAGTAATAATAGAATGTTTATTATGCATAAGCAAAAATAACTTTACAGACACCACCGCACTCATGAAGTAAAGCATTTTGCCCTACTGAAAACTGTATTCTGGCAGTAATAACAGAATGTTTATTATGCATAATCAAAAATAACTTTACAGACACCACTGCACTCATGAAGTAAAGCATTCTGCCCCTACTGAAAACTGTATTCTGGCAGTAATAATAGAATGTTTATTATGCATAATCAAAAATAACTTTACAGACACCACTGCACTCATGAAGTAAAGCATTCTGCCCCTACTGAAAACTGTATTCTGGCAGTAATAACAGAATGTTTATTATGCATAATCAAAAATAACTTTACAGACACCACCGCACTCATGAAGTAAAGCATTCTGCCCCTACTGAAAACTGTATTCTGGCAGTAATAATAGAATGTTTATTATGCATAATCAAAAATAACTTTACAGACACCACTGCACTCATGAAGTAAAGCATTCTGCCCCTACTGAAAACTGTATTCTGGCAGTAATAATAGAATGTTTATTATGCATAATCAAAAATAAGCAAAAATAACTTTACAGACACCACTGCAGTAGCATGCTATAAAAAACAACAGTACACTGAAATAGGTCCTAAGAAATCCAGACAGTGAACAAGTTCTACGCTCTAGTCTGTGAAGCGCTGGTGGTAATGAAATACTTTTTGTATACTCAACATATGGTTCATCAGATGACAAGCATCTGTATTTCTCACACTCTCATCACCATTTAAAAGTTACGTCTAAAAAACAAGCAAAGTAATGGGGAAATGGGGAGGGAATACAGTAGCAAGACAATTAAAAAAATGAAATACTAAAGACAGTACTCGTGTTGGCCACACGAGGAGGCTACTAGCATGTAAAGTACAGAAAAACAAATGGAAAACCGTGCAAACATACTAAGTAAACTAAGTAAATAAAAAGTGCTTACACAGAGGCAGACAAAATAAGGAAGTAGAGAAATAGATTATTTTGACATACTAGTCAGGTATGAGGCCACTTGTCAGATGGTAGCTGTAAACAAATACAGGCAAAAAAAGACAGTCAATAAGATATGAAATTGTTTGTGGTTAGCACGAGGTAAAGAACAACAAATGTGACAGAACCGATGATGGAAAAAGCAGGAAAGACAAAACACAAACTTGGTTATTATTATAATAATACTAATAAAAACAAATCAGTGCCACAGATAGGAACAATAAATGAGAAGAAAGTGTAAAATGCACTAGAAATGGTTAGCATGTCAGAAGAAGCAAAGTCTAGCTAATTTCAAAGTGTCTTAGTTCAAGAAAATCACACCAAAGGTTTTAAAACAGATTAAATAAACTGCCAATGTCTCAGTCCAAAGCTCCTACAAAGAGATTAAACTGTTTAATGGTCTAGTCCAGACTGGCTCACGCTGATCTGCTCAGTGGTTGATTTGAAACATAGCCTTTTACAAAGGAAAGGGCAGATTCTTATTGATATTTCTTGCTGGGGAGGTCTAACTAATCGATCATCTGATAGAATGTTTCACTTATAGAAATCAAAAATCATTGAATATTTTGCTATTAACTGCTTGTCTATCACTTAGAGCTTTATCTGCAGCTGGGCCCCTTCAAATACTGCTCCACACTGAAAACAAGTGAATAATACACTTAGTCTAGTACTCTGTACATATCAGTGCAAAAACTAGCATCAAATACATGGGCACAAATAGGAGAAAATGAAGCTATAACGCTTGAAAGGACTGGGGTTGCTGGGTAAAGGCCACATGACCATCTACCATACATTCTCTTAGCAATAATTGTTACCAAGCAATGGATTGCATGTGAAAATAAATTTATGAAATGTAAGAAAGCAAAGAAATGTTGTTATATATTAAGTATCACCCATTGCAAATACTGCAACAGAAAGCACAGCATTAATTTTTCACTAGGTAGAGCTCACTAGTAAAAGTTAACAGTATGTTTAAAATGACAAGTAACACTAAATTGATACCTTCAAACCCCACAATTTTATGTAACCAGGTCCAGTGTGTGAGCTGGCATCAACAATGATTTCTGCTCTTCCTGATACCACAGTTTAAAAAGACTGCTGTAGGTAAGACCACATACAAAAAAAAACTGTAGTTAGTGACAAACTCAATGACCAGAGAGAAACGGCTATGTAGAAGGATTAGTGATTACAGCCCTATTAAATACGTTAACTGCTGACAGTGACGTTGAGGTAGTGCTCTATATAGTTACACAAGTTACACTTTCTCACTGATGCACTCATCAGACTTTAATGCAGTCTCACTGAAATACCAATATCAACAAAAATGAAGAAAAAAAAAAAAACACAAAACACCAAGCGAAACAAGTTCACAATTTATTCCAATGATAAACGATACGGTACCTCAACATTTGCCTTCAGTGGATACTTCACATCAAAACTGCAATTGTTTTATGCATGCAGACCCCACTGATTAGTCCACCAGTTATACCAATTAATCTTTTAAACTGCCAAATACAAAACCACAAAGAATCAAAAAGCACCATGCACATATTGAGGAACAGTGCATTTAAACATTATTAAATGACATCAAATAATAACTGCTATATAAACTATATAAAGTAATGTCTTTCCCCGGTTAGAGGTCACCACAGCGGAACTCCGGTCCGCCAATGATTGGCAGTGGATTTTTACAGTGCCGAGTTGCCAGCCCGACACCCTACCTTCAAAGAAGGCACACCCACTCACGCACGCACCTACCTGCATGTCTTTAAATGTCACTCGACCATGGGGAGGTCATACAGACTCCACACAGAAGGCACTCCAGCCGAGAATCGAACGAGAGAACTTCTTGCTGTGAGGTGACAACGCTAACCACTGCACCACCGCAGCCTGCTATATAAACTATATAACTACTAATAAATTAATATATTAAATAAATTAAATATATAAAATGTATTAAATGCACAGAAGCCTGCTGACCTGTGATTAATTTGATATTAATTTAAATTAGCTTCCATACTGAGACCCCTGGGAAAACGAGTTCCCTAATTCAGAATAAATTTTGCTCTCCAAATCATTAAGCTTTTAAATAAAATCACCCCCTCATACAATGCTGGTTGTGCCAAAACACCGAAAAATAAACTATTATCCAATCCAGCATGTATGGTGTGAAAATGCTTAGCCACAGTGCTTTTCATGTTTTTACTCTGTATGTCACCCAGGTAGTACTTCCACGGTGGTGCAGCGGTAGCGTTGTTGCCTCATAGCAAGAGGTTCTCCCGTTCGATTCACGGCTTGGGTTGGGAGTGCTTTCTGTGTGGAGTCTGCATGTCCTACCTGCAGTCAAGTGGGTGTTCAAAAGACATGTGTTGAATGGGCATGCCTTCGCTGAAGGTTGGGCATCGGGCTGGCAACTCGACACCATAAAAAACAACTGCCAATCATTAGCGGACCGGAGTTCCGCTGTGACGACCCCTAACCGGGAAAAGCCAAAAGACAAACAAACTCTGTATGTCACCCAGGTGCTCTAAAATCCACACCTTAACCAGCCTTTTAGTTTGTCCCACATACCATCTGATACTACTATACCCACAGCCAACAAAACAAACTACACCACAAGAGCAGCAATGAAACCTCCTAAAAACAAATTGCTGCCATTAATAAACATCCCAGACAGATTCCTAATCATGCAACAAACTTTACAATGACCAAAACAAAATGAACCAACAAGTTCCTTAGATAGAAGTGGTCTAGAAACTCTTGAATTCAACAGTTCCTTTAAGTTCAAAAACCTACTAAAGGAAAAATTTACCTATCTGGGAAATAACTGTCCTACCAACTCATCCAAATAAACTAAATGCCATAAATCAGAAACCAACCATTTCAATGTGCTAAAGAAAGGGGAATACTTCATCACGAAATAATGTATGAAGTTCCCCGGTCATGACTGATCTAAAAAGGGTCAGCAAACCAGCTCACTTAACCAGTTAACAAATGAAAAATAAATAAATAAAATAAAAAGCTATTAAAAAAGATCATGTCAATATGGACAGACCCCAAGACGGCCATTTTGCTATAAAATATATTAAAGTACAATTAGAAGCATTTAAAGTGACTCTGATGCATTAATACAGCACCGGATATCAAGATAAAATGAAAAGACTATGTGCCAGAAAACCTGACTTTGATTAGTGGCTTGAGCGGCTGGGCAGGAAAAGTGACACTGAATGGCTGGCTTGTACATCTTGCAGGGGGGGGGGGTATGGCCTGCTGCACTACTGACACCAAAAAGAGGGCTAAATGATTGCAAGATCAGATACTGGGTTGGTATAGCTCCATGCTGCATGTAAGTTAAGGAGGTATGCTTGTGTGCTAAGGTGCATATGGGATCTCCATTCAGCAGCAGTGTATATAGAAGCCACCAATTTCTGTAGGGTAGGGGCAGGTGTTGGGGAGTTTACATTACTCACAGGATAGCCCAACACACTACACCTTATAAAGGTCTCACACCAAGCAAAAAACAAATGGGCCCTTTACAGGGATTGAATGCATCTGTTTCTTGCATCTATGGAAGGAGTGAATGGGCCAGTGGGGCTGCTTGAAGGTGGTTATGTTAAAGAGTCAGGGAAAATACCCTAATTAAAGCACTATTTTCACAACTGAAGAAGAAACAGCTTACTACAGAGTGTTTAAAACAGCATACAGACCAGAAAATGTCTCACAAAGAAAATGTAACACTCAGTGTGGAGGTATTCAAAGTAAGTAGTGAATCCTGAGTGCTGCCATACTAAATAAAAGCAAAGAAGACATGGTGTAAGAGAGACTGAGGACTTGAGTTAAAACACTACTTAGAATGTGCTGCAGCAAAGTTAATACAACACAGAATATTGAGAATATTGAAGTGATTTAGAATTTTTTTAAGCATCTGGCCAAAGCTCTTTAAAGATCAAGAGAAGGGTAGATAGCAGTATAAACAGATTAGTATGTGCCTAATAAAGTCAGAAAAGATAGTGTTTAGCCCATCCAATAAAAATGAGAATAAGGCTCTTGCCACCCCCATAGTGCCTTTTTTAGGCAAGGCTCAAAAGACAAACCCACCACCTTAGAAAACAATAAAGGAAAAAAGGTAATGCTGCTCAAACGCCAGAGTCTAAACTCAAGAGATGGCTCTAAGCACTCCTCAGTATGGAGAGCATCGATATCTGTGCAGTAACTGAAACCTGTTCAAGGCTCCTGAGAGCACCCCAGCCCTACCAGGTTATAAACCACAAAGGAGGGGAGTGTCCATATTCATTAAAGACACCCACACCTCCAGGTTAGCATCGGAGACCATCCATGATACAACTTGTAGCATGCTACAGACCACCCTTGCAATCTCAGGAGCTCCATTCAGCCTTCCTGAAGACACTGGAGGATATGAATGTCTCACCAAATACCATCATATTGGGAGACTTCAACTACCCAAACATAGACTGGGTGCATTACTCAAGCCCCAACACCCTAGCCCAAAGGTTCCTGGAATTCATCAACTCAAATGCGATGGAACAACTAGTCACCTCCCCCACAAGGGGAAATAATATACTTGACCTGATCATCACAAACATGGGGACAAAATGCTCAACACCGAAAGTATACCCTCACTAATGAGATCAGACCATAAACTAATAACCCTAGATATTCATATCCCACCTCCACCCCAGCACAAAAGACCACAGTGAGAAACTTCTCAAAAGCCGACTTTACACTCCTCAGGACTGAAATGGTATCCTTCAAGCCCCCTGGGCCAGTGGAAACCACATCCCACACTGCTGAATCCTTCACATATGCTTTCTACGGGCATCTCCAAGAATGCATGGATCATGCAATCCCAAATAAAACCAAGACCCTTTCCACCAAAGGCAGGCATCCTATCTGGTGGACCCCAGCCATAAACAAACTTTATAACAAGAGAAGGAAGCTACTGCAAGACAGAGCAAAATCCCATAAAGGGAAGGCATCCTGATCAGCACTAGCAAAACTATGTTCGCTAATAAAATCATCAAAGGCCAACTTCGAGAGAAAAATCGCTAATGACACTAAAGATAATCACAAGGCCTTCTTCAGTTATGTTAGAAACCTCAAGGAAACCCTCAGATATGCACAGAGTTAGTTCATAACGGCAGAAAACACACTGAACCCACAGATATTGCCAACATACTGGCAGACAGGTTCAGTGCAAATTTCTCCCCTCCCTCTCCCCCAAAAGACGAAATAAATATCTCAGCTGAATGCAACCTCCCTGAAATCTCAGATGTCCAGGTGAGAGCTGCCCTCAGCAAAGCTAAAAATACAGCATCCATGGGACCTGACGGTGTCCCGGGTTGCGTGCTACGTGAACTCCTAGAGGAGCTAAACCCGCACATAAGAACGCTGTTTAATCTTAGCCTTGCTACAGGGTATGTCCCTGAACATTGGCGTACAGCTACAATGGTCCCACTCCACAAAGGTGGCACCTCTACAGACCCTGGAAACTACTGCCCCATAAGCTTGACCAGCCTGGTCTGCAAAGCTATGGAAAGGATCATTATGGAACTCATAAACAAAGTCATCAGGGACCTACAGACAATTGACCCTACCCAGTTCGGCTTTGTAAATGGCAGATCCTGTCTTTTAAACCTGGTGGACTTTTTTGAAACAGTCACTAGAGCCATCGATGAAGGCAAAGCAGTTCATACAGCCTACCTGGATCTGGCAAAAGCCTTCAACACAATACCCCACTCAGGCATCATAGACAAGCTCAACAGCTTAAATGTAAACCCGTTTGTCACAAGATGGGTTGCAAACTGGCTAAAGGACAGAACCCACAAAGTCAGAATAACTGGAGCTATGTCAGACTCTAAGCCAGTCACAAGTGGAGTCCCACAGGGCATTTATTTCTCAGATGTGCAGGCAAACATAGGGGGGTTGTGGTTGACAAAGTTTGCAGACGACTGCAAACTAGGCGCCATAGTCGACACACCAGCTGACACATGCATCCTCCAGAAGAGCCTCACAGAAACAGACGACTGGTGCCAGAGTCATGGCCTTAAACTAAATGCCAAAAAATGTATAGTCAACCCCTTTGGAAAAAACAAAGTACCCACAAATTACCACATAGGTGGTAATCCATTAAGTACGGAAAAAGTAATCAGAGACCGGGGGACCCATGTTGACAGTGACCTCTCATTTGACACCCACGTCGCCAAAGTGGTTAGAAAGACCTTCTACCTTGCCCACCTTATCATGAAGGGATTCACATCCAGATCAAAGGATGTCATTGTACCCTTATATTCCTCCCTTATCAGGCCTATGATTGAGTACAATGCCCCATTTGGTATGTACCTCACCCGGCACCTGCAGCAGCTGGAGAGACCCCAAACGTACCTTACCAAGAGGATCAAGGGTCTCCAGCATATGTCATATGCTGCCAGACTGAAAAAGCTCCAGCTCTATTCAGTAGCATACCACCTGCTCAGAGGAGATCTGTGCCTTACCTACAAGGCCATGTCCAATTCAGAATTAATGGACATGCTCCACCTCAAAAAATCCAAATCCATCAGAGCCACGAGAGCTAAAGATCTAAACCTCAGCACAAATATGAATAGAACATGCTGGAGGGACAGATTCATAACCCAGAGACTTCCCACACTCTGGAACAGGATACCTGCCCATGTTAGGCAGAGCCCCTCATTGACGCTCTTCAAGAGAAATCTGGACGAATGGATGGGTGATCGTAGATTTACCTCCGGGGTCATCTCTGTGTCATTGCTAGATAGAGGCACAGTAAACTAAATTTAATTTAAATTGTACACTTTTGTATCATACATGGGGTGGCGAAAGCCACATACACTTTGGCTAGGCTTATAAATGCCCTAGGGCAGATAGCCTAGTACTATACTATGAAACTATGAAACTATGTTGTCTCTCCAGGACAAATTATACTGCTTTTACTTTTACTTCGATAAAATGCTGCATTCTGTAATTTCAAAACAAGTCAACCTGGGAAAGATACAATGACTCCTTACAAGAAAAATCATAGGGATGGAAACTTAACTATTTGCAAAGTTTTCAGGAACTGTCATTATATTCAGTTTTTATAAGTTATTTAGGGGTGACCTCTGCATAGTTTTTAAGGCAATGTCTGATCCAGTTCTTTAAGATGGTGACATTTGGCTGACTATGATGAATGCAGACACTCTGATGGTTTATCTGGCTAGCTTTTGGCTTTCTGAGTTTGGATTTTATACAATGTCCATCAGCTCATCCAGTTCATCTTCATCTTTGGAGCTGAGTAATAGAGTTTTATATGCATGAAACTTGATATTAGACATTAATTACATTATTTCATTGTTGCTGCAATTTGTTTTAGGCTGTTTGCCTGCTGCTCGTCCACTAATAAACTTCTATCTTACAATTTGAAGCTTTGTTTACAGTAGCAGGCTTTCTAGGTTAACCCGTTTGGAATTTGGATTCACCATGTCTCTGCTGATTCAGATGAAACTAATCCTGTTGGTGGAACTTGGGCAGGTTGTTGCACAGGCAACAGAAGGCATATTATATGCCTGCTGGCTAGATTGGTGTGTGATTGTGTAAGCTTGCAGTTTGGTCTTCCAGTTCACATAGATAGTTGATTGGGACTGTTTTTTTTTACCTGTAACACTAGTAAATGACCTGAATAAAATGTTATGCAAGCAATAATGCCCAACAGGGTGTGTGTTGCTGTGTAAATAACACCCGCCCAGGGAAGGGCATTATTTACATATTAGAGAATGGGTGAACCATACATCAGCACCCAGATTGGTGAACGAACATTCTCCAGCAGGGTATTAATGTACAAATAATGCCTCCTGAAAAATGAGTCTGCTGCTTCATGGCAGCATATCAAGCTGCTGTGGAGCTTGGACAGAAAAAAACTAACAGTCGCTATTATTTTACACTTGCTAAGTAGCGCTTTAGCTGTTTAGCGTGTGTAAAAGAAAAAAGAAAAGAAAAAAGCACTCACGTGTGTGTGTGTGTGTGTGTGTGTGTGTGTGTGTGTGTGTGTGTGTGTCTGTGCTTATGTCTGTGTGTATGAATGTATGTGTGTGTATGAAAGTAAGACAGAGCGAGAAAGAGAGAGATCAACTGAGCTATTATTTTACACAAACTAATCAGCGCTTTTGCTGTTTAGAGAGTGTAAAAAATAAATGAAACAGGAAAAAAGTGTGTGTGTGTGTGTGTGTGTGTGTGTGTGTGTGTGTGTGTGTGTGTGTGTTCCCTTTTACACGATTGAAACCATAGGTTATCAAACACCTAAAGGTCGATCACTAAATGTCAAAGTCTGAAAATTGCAAACATCCGTTACCACACAGGGAAATGAGTAATTTGGCCATTACGTGGATTTGGTTCTTTCTCCGCTGTAAGTCGATCTCGGAGTTGGTATATTTAGTTAGGGGGGATTGGGGGTGTGGGGGGTGAAGCTCCCCAATTAATTTCTGTTTAAAACTTTTTTTATTTGGCCAACGGCATTGTTTCCCTATGTGGAAATGGCCATTTTTGAAGTTAAGGGTTCGATATTTCATGATCGACCTTTAGGTGTTCAATAATTTAAGGTTTCAGTCACATAACATAGACCCGTGTGTGTGTGTGTGTGTGTGTGTGTGTGTGTGTGTGTGTGTGTGTGTGTGTGTGTGTGTGTGTGTGTGTTTGTATGTGTGCATGTGTGTGCGCGCGCGTGTGTGTTACTGTCTACATGTGTGAATGAATGTGTAGACAAAAGCAGAAGAGATTGTGTGTGTCTGTGTGTCTGTGTGTGTGTGTGTGTGTGTGTGTGTGTGTGTGTGAGAGAGAGAGAGTAAGAGACATTGAGGTTTTTCCTGGCAGCAGCAGTTAAGAGATTTCCATACCTCTCGACAACATCTGTCAATCTCTTAGCACAAGAAATCTGGACAGAGACACGCATAATGGAAAAAAGCAATTACTAGGAAACGGTAATCAAAATATAAACCAACTATGTTAGAAGTAGTGAAAATAGTAACAGAGATAAAAAAAACTGGAATTGAGATCTTTAAAAACGGTAGGAGCAAACTACATAGGAAAAAAATGGGAATTGTGGGAACAATACATACAAGGGATGAATGAGATTTAAAAGAAGGCAGGACTTAAATGAGTTATGTAATATATGACTGAAAACGATTGGGTAGATTATAAGTGATGTGTGACATTTGCAACTAGGAGTGCATCAGTATGGTTTGTGATGTAAATGCTTGCAACTAGGATTGTGTCTGTGTGGTTTATTTTCATGTATACAAATGTATGATTGCTTATGTCATAAGTGATGGTTTAATAAAGATGTTTCTTGCTTAAAAAAGGGGGAGGAATTGAATAATTTATGAAATGTTGCTTAGGTTATATGATATATAGCAACATATGTGAAGCAAGTAGCAAGTAAAATACAGGTTAATTACTTTTATATAAATGCAAATGTGCCTATGTCACAATAATAATTCAATAAAGGTGTTTAAAAAACACACATAATGGGGAACAAAGGACTGGAAATAGGGATGGATTTAAAATATTGCTCTTATAAACTTAGAAAGTTGTTAGAATAACAGGGCTTCTGTTACCATGCATTTTCTGAAGCAGAGGTGTGTGTGTGAGAGAGAAATTGAGTGAGATGATCACTGGCAGAACGAGCAGTAAAGAGGTTTGCATACCTCTGGACCTTTCAGCTATAGAAATCAGAATAAAGCCTAAAATAAAGGGGGAACAAAGGCTCTAAAATAGAAACAGATTTTAATTACTGCTCTTAAAAAATTACAAAGTTGCTTAAGTAAAGGATCTGTGTTAGCATATATTTTCTGAAGGAAATAAAAGCCTGAAACTCAAATGTATATCATTATTTATTAACCTCAATCTTCATTGACTGACAATAAACCAAATGATTTAGAAGTAAGGGACAAAAAATAAGGTAAATACCTGGTTAATGTTTTAAAGTATTGTATTTTGGATGTAAAATACTTCCTCCAACACCATTAACATATACTACAGCAAGTTTGAAATATTAGGCATTGGAACTATTTTACATCAAAAATACATAAAAAATACAGCAATAAAAAAAGTAAGTAAAACATAATTTTAGAAAGCCCATTCTCTAAGAACAATAATGCCCTTCCAGGGGTGTAGAGTCCCTCCACCTGCGGCCTCATAACACTCCTGGGCAGGCACTAATTACAGATTAACACACACCCTGTTGGACATTATTGCTTGTGTAACACACACTCTGCAGGCATTACTGTGTTAGAGAATGGACTCGCTGCAAAATTGTTGTGTTTTAGTTTTTTTTTATTACTACATTATTTAATATATTTTGGATGTAAAATAGTTTCTTCGCCTAATATTTAAAACTTACTGCAGTATATGTAAATAGTGTTGGAAAAAGAACTTTACATCCAAACTATAACATTTTCAAAAAATATCCAGAGATTTATTTCATTTTTTGGTCGATCCAAATGGTCGAAATTTGTGGTTTGTTGCCAATCATTGAGGACTGAAGTCACTAAATAATTACATACATTAGAGTTTCAAACTTTCTTTATTTTAAAAAATTCATGCAAACATAAATCCTGTTATTCAAGTAACTTTCTAATTTTATAAGAGCAATATTTATAATATTTTCCTATACTTGAGTTTGTGTTCTACCTTTATTTTAGGCTTTATCAAAATTTCTTCTGCTGAGAGGTATACAAACACCTTTTAAATGCTGCTACCGCTGTCTGTCTCTCTCACACACATGTAGACACACACAAACACATACTTCCATTTTCATGTATGTAAATATGCATACACTCAAACAGGCAGAAACATAACACACACACACCCGCATACACGCACGCGCGCACACACACACACAGACACACGCAAATGCAAACACACACACACGCGCGCACACACACACTTTTTTATGTTTCTTTTAATTTTACACTTGCTAAACAGCAAAAGCGCTGCTTAGTGAGTATAAAATAATGGTTCAATCAATCTCACTCTCACTTTCATGTGCACATATGCTCACACACACAGACATAAACAAACACATGCTTTTCTATTTTTTTTTTTTTTTTAATTTTAATCTTGCTAAACAACAAAAGCGCTGCTTAGTAAGTGTAAAATAATGGTGGCTGTTAGCTTCATGACAGTCCAAGCTCCACATCAGCATATTGGGGCGGACTCATTTTTCAGCAGGCATTAACAGTAGTACATTAACACCATGCTGGAGAATGTTTGTTCTCAAATCAGAGTGGCAATGTACAGGTCGCCCATTCTCTAAACTAATTTACAATCACCATGGCATTTGAAAGGAGTAGTTTGGACTGTGAAACTTTTTTTGTTTAAGAAAAACTGATATCTTACATATTTGCATGTTTGTTGCACTTCTGTTAAATTATACGCAATCATTATCCAATAGCCAGACTACCTTTAATTCTTTCAAAAAAAAGTTGCTTGTACTAGACAATAATTTACATTTTCAGTTTCAGCTGATTTATTCATCATATTGTATTTGTTTCAAGTTTTATAAATTACTTTATAAAAATGCAGAAATAAATTTCAATCCACACCCAAAGAGAAAACCTCTGAGGTATGATTAACTACTAGGGAACATTGTTTTTAACTATTTATTAGCATAAATGTTATAAACACTATAAAAACAAAACTGAGCATAACAAGCAAAAGCATTTATATGCGTTTAACAGTCACGCCCTTCCTTAGGTACATGAATACAAAACATTTAAAAGAGCATGCTTAAATAGCTAAAATATGAGAACATGTGATTAGCTAATTAGTGAAGAACCTATCACAATGCAATATGTAATAAATATATACCTACACAATTACTGATAACAGCAAATAATTTACAAAGAAGTTATCATAAGGAAAAACAAAAACACTCAAGTTTATCTAAAAGGTTCAATTTTACATTTCTGCAGGTACGATTTAAAGGATATGGCATCAATCAGTCTATATCCACTAGTGTAGTTTCATCTGGTCTGTTATCTCAGGGTGTAGATAAACTCATTTTAAGTTACCCACCAAGTCCCTTCCTTTTCAACACCTGTAATCCAAAGATTTTGAATTTAACTTGTCATGCTTATACAGGACAATGTAAACATCAGCACTGTTCAGAGGATAAAGATGCTTTTTTATATGAACGTGGAGCTGGCACTCCATTTTCTCAACATAAAAGCTCATACTTGAGCACACTGCCATATAAATTACCCCAGTATCACAGCCAATTCTATCAAACAAATACACATTTTCTACAATTTCAAGATGCTTGAGTACTTTCCTTCATGTTAAAATTCACAAAAATTGTAATGCAACATAGAAAATTAGCTGCAGAGTCATTACTAGCATTGTTCATAGGTTCATAGGTTCACAGTTTCATAGGTTCATAGGTGTGTTCTAGGCTAATGGCCCTGGAGCCTTTACAAGCCTAGCCCATAGGATTACCCTGGCATTGTGCCACCTGACCTTAATTCTTAGTGCCTCTGTCGAGTAGAGCCACTGGAGTGATTCCCAAGGTGAATTTTCTATTTCCCATCCACTCATCAAGATTTCTCTTGAAGAGGGCCAGTGAGGTGCTCTGTTTGGCATGTATGGGAAGTCAATTCCATAGCATGGGCAGTCTGTGGGTTATGAACCTGTCCTTCCAGCATGTTCTGTTGATTGTGGTAATGAGGTTGAGGTCTTTGGAGTGTGTGGTGCGGAGGGATTGGAATTTCTTTAGATGTAGCATTTTTACCAGAACTGGGTCAGCCATAGCTTTGTAAGTCAAGCAGAGATCCCTTCTAAGTAGGCAACATGAGATAGAGAATAGTTGGAGTTTTTTGAGTCTGCTCATATAGAACAAGTGTTTAAGTCCTAGGATTCTCTTTGTGAGGTACTTCTGAGGCCTCTCCAGTTATTGCAGGTGTCTAGTGAGGTACATGCCAAATGGGGCATTGTACTCGATTGGCCTAATGAGGGAAGAGTAGAGGGCGACAATGACCTCTATCTTCCTGGATGCAAAACCCATAGTAATGAGATGTGCCACACAGAAGAACTTTCTGACCACAGTAGCAATGTGGTGGTCAAAGAGAAGCCCCCCAATTCATTTCTGTTTAAAACTTTTTTTATTTGGCCAACGGCTGTCAACCTGTGACGCCTTCTGTGTTCATTGGTCTACCATCGATGTGGTAATTCATGGAAACTGGGTTTTTCCCAAAGGGGATGACGACACATTTTTTGGCATTGAGCTTAAGGCCATGGTTCTGACACCAGTCGTTGGTCTCACTGAGACCTTTCTGTAGGATGTCAACATCACTTGGGGAGTTAATAACAGCTACTAACTTGCAATCATCTGTGAACTTTGTCAGCCAGAGTCCCTTCATGTTGGCTTGGACTTCAGAGAAGTAGATACCAAACAGGAGAGGACCCCGGACTGAACCCTGTGGGGTTCCAGTCGTGACTGGACGGCAGTCTGACTTGGAGTCAGCTACTTTCACACTGTAGGTTCTATCTGTGAGACAGTTTGCAACCCACCTGGTGGTGATATAGGGGTTGATACTAAGCTTAGTGAGTTTTTCTATGATTCCTGAAGGGTAAAAACAAAATGAAAACTCCAGCAAAGCTAGAACTTCCACAGAGTGACCTCCCAAACTTCTTGTATCAGAGGCACACGGGATATATGCAAATGACCCTTATGAACATCAGGTGTTTCAGCTAATTGGTGATTCTGAATGCTCATGACTTGTTTTGTCATTTTAATGGACAATTTCAGGGCAATAAAGCCAAACCCCACTAGCTGTGGATATGTATATTTCGGCCTTGTTATGACCTCATCAGCACAGCACAAGCAGGGTGTTTGACTAAGCATAAGAAACACAGGACTGTTATATCCAGCTGATATTTTTACAGTGACCCTAATGATAATGGACATCAGCTGGGTATAACAGCCCTGTGTTTCTTATGCTTAGTCAAACACTCTGCTTGTGCTGTGCTGACGAGGTCATAACAAGGCTGAAATATGCATATCCACAGCTAGTGGGGTTTGGCTTTATTGGCCTGAAATTGTCCTGTCCATTAAAATGACGAAACAAGTTATGGGCATTCAGAATCACCAATTAGCTGAAACACCTGATGTTCATAAGGGTCATTTGCATATATCCCATGTGCCTCTGAAACAAGAGGTTTGGGAGGTCACTCAGTGGAAGTTCTAGCTTTGCTGGAGTTTTCATTTTGTTTTTACTGATTGGTTTTTCAGTGACCTTCTCACTTATTGTTTTATGATTCCTGAGAGAGGAATGTTATCAAAGACCTTGGCTAGATCATGGTAGGCTGTATTAACCACCTTGCCTTTATCCACAGCTGTGGTGACTGACTCAAAGAAGTCAACCAAGTTGAGCAGGCATAATCTACCCTTCACAAAACCAAACTGTGTGGGATCCAGAGTTTGGAGATTCCCTATATCCTTGTTTATTAGGTCCATGATGATGTGTTCCATAGCTTTGCATATTAGACTCGTCAGGCTAATGGGGCGATAGTTCCCAGGGTCTGTAGTCGCTCCTCCTTTGTGGAGAGGGATGACTGTAGCAATGCACCGTTCAGCAGGGACAAAGCCTGAGGTGAGGCTGCTATTGAACAGGGCATACAGGTGAGGTGCCAGTTCACTCTGTAGTTTATGCAGAACACAGCCAGAGAAATTCTCAGGTCCCATAGAAGCTGTATTCTTAGCCTTGAACAGTGCTGTTTTAACCTGTGCAGTAGTAATACTGGGTGCCTGGCAATCTACTGGTATTGTGATTGGTCTGTGGGGGGGAGGGGTAAAGTTGGCATTGAATCCGTCAGCCAGTATACTGCCAACATCTGTTGGCTCGGTATAGGAGGTGACATTGTGCAGTAGCTAAGAGCAAATCTGGGTATTGCCATGGAGATTCTTTACAGAACTATAGAAGGCCTTGTGGTTGTCTTTACTATCTGCTGCAATTCTGTTTTCATAGCTAGCTTTAGAGGATTTGATGAGGGATCTCAGCTTTTTGTTGCGGCTGATAAGGGAGTTTTTCCAGTCTTGGAACTTCACCTTATTCCACATCAGTTTCCTCCTTCTGTTTGTTTATGGCAGGGGACCACCAGACTGTCTTCCTTTTTTGGAGGAGAATGTCTTGGTTCTATTGGGTATGGCAAGATCCACACAACAGTCGCCAATGTTAGTAATGACCAGGTCAAGGATGTTGCTACCTCTAGTGGGGGTAAGAACGTGCTGGTCCTGGGCATTGGAATTAATGAATTCCAGGAAACGTTGGGCGAGTGTATTACTACATGAGTAGTTTTCCCAGTTAATGGAGGGTAGTTGAAGTCACCCAGTATGAGAGTGTTAGGTTGGACCCTAATATTCTCCAGGATGCTTAGGAATGTGGAGTATGAGTCTTGTGACATGGTTGGGGACTTATATCAGGCTACGACCTGCAGCTTCCTTTTCTTCCCCTTTCTATTTTTCATTGTTTTTATCCAAGTGCAATTTAAATGTTTTAAGATGGAGTAAATCTACAAGAAATATGTAAAGTTTTTATAAATTATATTTATGTTATTTATGTTGTTTATTTTTGGAAAACAGTTTAAAGAGGGTAACTGGGCTTTTTAAAAAACTGTCTACGTAAGTTGAAATGGGGATTAATTAACAAACTTAGTGGAAAACAAATGTTATTGGTGTATGTAGCATGGTGACTTATATAAAAGAAGGAAGTGAGTAAGGTTGTTTTATCTAATGAAGTTCCATTTTGGAATTGTTGAATAAAGGAACAAAAGCGCTAATTGCCTTACTTGGACTGATGTGTGGTTTCTTGGACTTGTACCTCTGAAGGGAACTTGTGTTTTTCGTTTTATGTTTTTGCAGCTACAACATTGTCATGTGTAAATTGTTTATATGAACTTTTGGCACAAGGACCCTGTATCAGATGAAGTCTGAGGCAAGATATTTCATTCATTTAATTACATGGTCATTTAAGTGTTTCTATTGAATGTTCGCTTTAATTTTGAGTGAATGGAGGCTGGAAATACAGGGAAAATGGACACTATGCATGGAGAAGATGTGAGCTTAACCCAGCTAATCAACTTGCTCACACAAATCAATGCTAAAGTCAACCGGGTTTGCTCAAGTAGCAGGGACCCAGTAAATACAAAAAGTACTGAGGATTTAAGTATTAGAAAAGGGGAAACGTTCAATGAAGGGAACAAAGGCAGTAGGACATCCTACTTCAGGGCATTGACAGGAGGTATGATAATGATTGGTAATCAAGATGAGAATAGGGAAGAAAGATTGGTTGTAAGTGGTTCTTCCCCTACCACTAATGGTGATTTTTTAATCTTTGTTAAACAAGGAGCCGATTACAATGGGCATGTTTTATTGGGGACAGTTAAATGACAACGTGGACATATTGACAACATTTAAACAAAAAAAATATAAATTAGAAAAAATCTTGAAAATATTTTGAGGTCTTCAAACGGACAATATGTTTTTCGAGGACTGTATTAGGTTAAAACACGTGCCTAAAGGTCTTCGTATAGGTAAATTCCCTAACAACCTCCAAAGTGGTTCATTATTACACCAGGAACTTCTGGAGTTGTTTGATCATACAGGACTGGATTTTATGCGTCTATTAATAAAAGACAACCAACGTACCATGGTGGCATTGAAAGAGGAAATATTAATGCTCCAGAAAGAGGTAACAATGCACAAAGTCTTTGAAGGGAACGAGGAACTATACAGGAGTATATTCCCATGTATCGAGCAACATGAGGTTAACATCAAAAAAAGAAAAGAGAAAAAATGTAAGCATGACAAGGAGGACTACAAGAAGAAGGGGGCCTATCCATTACCTAGATCTAATCTACACCCAAGGGTATCGTTTGTTGAAATAGATGATGGTGACTGAACCAACATTAATAGAGGAGGAGGAAGATACAGGGGTGTTTAAAGAACCGGAGGAAGGTGCAGGACAAGATTTTCAAATGGGACTGAGAAGGTCGGCAAGACTGAAAGACAAATATGGTTCCTGGACACCCAGGAACAAGGGTCACAACCACAGGGGGTACAGAAGACAACAGGGAGGTCAAACCAGGAGGAATGGAAGATCACCATTGTACCACTAGCGGTAAGACAAACAAATGGTGACTTTAAAAACACTAAAATAGACAAAATTGTTACTGAACCTGTACTTAATACAACAAAAAAAAAATAATATTGTAATAATGAAGGGAAAGTAGTAGCAAATATTTATTGTGATCTTAATTTAAATGTAAATGACTTGTTTAATTATCTGCTTCTTGAAAAAGATGAAAATGGAGGAGATGTATTGTACAATGCTATTCCTATGAAACGATGATTGTTTAGTGGATGACAGTACAAATATTAACTTGAAAAAGAACATGGGCTTTGATAAAAATAAGGAAAATATTTTGTGTGAGTATAAAGGGCTTAAAATATATAACTATACAGAGTTGGTTATTGAGGACAATTATGGTGAACTACTTTCTAAAGGATTTAACTTCACCCCCAAAAAACAGAATAATACGGTAAATACCATATTAGATCTGAAGTTATTTGCAAGGTCCATTAATTTAAAGTTGTTATTAGATAAAGGGGATGGGAATGAAGGTTGTAAAGAAATGTTGATAAGAAAAAGCATCTATAATACCCCATTAATACCACCAGTTGCTCTGTTTGAAAATTTGAATGAAATAAGAGTACAGAAATTTACAGATTAATAGAACTAAACAGATAAGTAACAACTTAACTAGAGAAGAAAACAGAGTTTTGACTGAATTAAGGAAAAATCAGGAGATAAGAATTATGAGACAGGATAAAGGGGGTAGGGTTGTCATTATGGGACAACATGATTAAACATCTAGAATGCTGATGTACTTAAACAACAGTAATTACTTTACTACATGATCACTAAATGAGACAAATATATTTAATAGAAGACTTGATATGTCACTGGAAGAACTCTTCCAGGAATTTAGTTTTAGTGAAGCTGAGATAAGGTATTTGAAAGTGACAAACCCCTTGACCCCTTCTTTTTTCGGGATCCCAAAAATTCACAAGTCCTTAGAAAATCCACCAATGAGACCCATAGTGGTGGGAAGAGGAAGTAAAACAGAACCCCTGGCAAAAATGGTGGATTTTTACTTAAAGGGATTCTTTGATGGAAAGGAACATGTACTAAAAGAGTCATGGCATTTACTTAAACGCTTAGTTAAGATACAGTTTAAGGAAGACATCAGTTTTTTGAGCATTGATGTTAAAGATTTGTTTTTAATCAGTCCCCATGAGGAAGGGATGGAGTTATTTCAGGAAACGCTCAAAAATGGTACTAGATTTTCGGGGGACACTATTTATGTCCTGGTCACACTTATGGAACTAGTGTTAAAAATAATTTTGTATGGTTCTAGGGTGAATATTTTAAACAGACCAGGGGAGTAGCGATGGGTGCGGCAGCTGCACCAATGTTTGTGAACATAATACTTTGGCAATGGGAAACCAATTTTGTCCTGAATTCCAGGTTTAAAAAGAACATTTTTAAATATTACAGATTCCTGGATGATATACTTGTGTTATAGGAAGGTAGGATGGATGAGATAGAGGAATTTATGGAATATATCAATGCAACTACCAATTTTTTGATGTTCACTAGTAACAATGAGAAATAGGGAGTGAACTATTTGGACATCCACATTTATAAGACTAGGAATAAGGCTAGTTATGAATCATCCATGTATAGAAAACCTACCTACTCCAATAGCTTTTTGCACTTTGATAGTGATCATCCTCAATGGCAAAAATCTGGTTAAAGGTCAAGTGATTAGATTGTCAAGGCTGACAATGGAGGAACAGAAGTTCCTAGATGAGTTAAAAATCTTGAAAGAGATGATAGAGACAAGAGGCTACCCCAGGGGTTTGTTGGAAGGACAGGAACAATATGTGGTTAACAAGAGAAGGGATTTATTCCCTCCATTATTAAGGTGCCCAGATAATGTGATAGGTGAGAATAAGAAAGAATACAAAACTACATGCTGTGTGTTGACATATGATCAGGATTCACAGAAAGTACTGAAACTTGTGGAAAAAAAAACTGGATGTGTGTTTTTGGGGCATTCGGGTTGAATGAAAAGTTGGGTCAGACACCCAAAATAGTATTTAGGAGTGGCCCGAATATCAAAAACTTATTTGAAAGAAATAAAGCACAAGTAAGGATCCCAATGGGGAAGATGAACAAGTGTAATGCATATAGGGAATGTAGATTTATATATGAAACAAAAAATGTGGTTATTGGAGGGTATAAGAGAGCCATACCAGTACAACAGAATTGTAACTGCAATAGTAAAGGAGTAATATATGTGGCCCGATGTCATACTTGTGATGCTTTTTACATAGGAAAGATGGAGAATCAGTTAAGAAAAAGAATCTATCAACACATTTATGCAATAAGGAAGCAAGACAAGACAAATGCTCTATACAAGCATAGTAGGGTTTGTAGGAAATTGAAAAAATTCCTCTTCTGTGTATTGGAAAAAATACAGAGAGAGGAGAGGGGGGAAATTGGTCAAATTATTTGCAGTATAGAGAGACACACTGGCAGGTTTTGCTGGATGCAACAAACTTCCCTGGAATCAACAATAGAATTTATTTTAGTAGCCGGTTAAATTTAAGAGCAGAGGTAGTCTAAAATTTAGAATATAAATTAATAGTGGGATAAAGGTTAGATTGAGAATGACAGAATGTGAGTGGTTTAAATTGGGTAAAAGGAGCATATTTGGCAGCTTTCCTTTCTTCCCCTTTTTATTTTTCACTGTTTTTATCCAAAAAGTGCAATGGAGTAAAACTACAAGAAATATGTACAGTTTTTATAAATTATATTTATGTTATTTATGTTGTTTATTTTTGGAAAACAGTTTAAAGAGGGTAACTGTACTTTTTAAAAAAGCTGTCTATGTAAGTTTAAATGGGGGTTAATTAACAAACTTAGTGGAAAACAAATGTTATTGGTGTATGTAGCATGGTGACTTCTATAAAAGAAGGAAGTGAGTAAGGTTGTTTTATCTGATGAAGTTCTGTTTTGGAATTGTTGAATAAAGGAACAAAAGTGCTAATTACCTTACTTGGACTGACGTGTGGTTTCTTGGACTTGTACCTATGAAGGGAACTTGTGTTTTTCATTTTATGGTTTTGGAGCTACAACATTGTCGTGTGGAAATTTAATGACAACTTAAAAGTAAATCTGGGGGTGATACATCTTTTTAGTTTTGATTTTATGGTTCTGAAGGAAAATAAGTATACTTTTAGTTGCTGTTATGCAATACAACTCACATCTATATCCAAAATCTAGGAAAGCAGATATGGTATAATCTGTTTTCCTTTACTGCTGGTTGCTGGTGTAAATGGTTCCATCTCATTCTCCATTAAACCAGAGTGCTACCACCATTGTAAAAATATTTTTCATTATTTAACATTGTTCCCATAGACTAAGATTAGATATGTTTCACATGATCCTAATAAACTGACCATGAAGAATAGCTCTCTTGTTAAGACAGCAAAGTTATAGAATTCAAGAAGGTGAGAAAAAAGAAAAGAATGACTCTGCCACTACTCTACATCCTAAATTACCCACACATTCTTAGATTTTAACATTGTGATGTCTATATTTAAAAAAAATCCACCCTGATGCTTAGATTTCAACTCCCCACACCCCCACCCCCAAAAGCACAGTGATTCTGCAGTTATGCAGAGCATACACACTGCCATGATCAGCTGGCAGTCCACAACGCCACAACACACAATGCAACTGAATGCACTGAAGGCAGCAGAAATACTCACTATACCATACAGTTTCATGAGCTGACCACAGCATACAGACTGTTAAGTATGATTTTCTCCTTTTGATTGATCAAATTTGGACTTTTGTTAAGGAAATGTGAGATTTTGCAAGACAAGCCATACCCACAACCAGTAGAAAGGACCCGACCTTTCCCAAAACAGAAGCCTATTAATGTAAAACTTTAGTTGTTACTTTTGTTTCATATATGGCTAAGGTGTTTCAGATACAAAATAATTATTTTACACAACTACTAGAGGAGACATATGAAATGTCTGTCTTAAAATTTCAGGATACTTGTAATTTTTCTTATTTTTTTCCTCTCAGGAGATGATGGCATGTCCCAGACAGTTTGTTGTGTGTATCTTGTATGCATGGTGGACCATGTCTGTGAATACCCCTATCCATAGTTTATATCACTTGGCCAGTTGTCCTGTTCTTATACAAACAACATATACTACTTATGTTATGCCTGTAATCCTTTAACTGTCATGTTTTAAGTACTTGTTCTCCAAAATACACGTTGCCTCAACTCTGTGTTTATCCTTCTAAAACTTTTAAATGTCTAATTCACAATTATTTTCCTTCCTTCCTTTCTTCCTTCCAGAATACCTATATTTAGCATGTAAGCAGTTGTCTTTTTCTAAGCAATTCCCCTTCTATAACATGCTCTAGAATAGAGCACAATATGCTTTTACAGAAATATATTTACCTGCAGGAATTACAGATAGCACACACTATGTCCTTACCAAAGTCTTAAAGGACCTCACTTATGACAACAATCAGAAACTTATACTAGTATATCTCCATGAATAATCTCCTACAGCTTGGCAGAGTCAAACAATCAACTCCCACCTCCAACCTTCCTCCAGAAGCCATAACAGCTAAATTCAACACTCACTTCATCCTAACTTCACCAAACTCATTAAAACCAACAACAATACTAACCTTTGTAGATATTTGGGCATTGACATCCTCAATAAGTCTTTCACTCTAAAACCAATCCACACATCCACAACAAAAACATGTCTACTTGAATTTAAAACCCACACCCCTAGCTGCAGATAACCGCCAAGATGAATCCCTTAAAATCACTGCAAATGCAGCAACCTACCCAGTATCCATATTAATCAACAGACCAGCTTAAGAAAAATACATTCCAGTTATCCAGAAACATCTTACATAATGTCCTCACATAAAGGCGGAAACTCTGTGGCAGTATTAAACTACAGGTAAACTGTTATCCTTCCTCCTATCTTAAAAAATGCTAGAAAAATGTGTTCACATTCAACTGCTCCTGTACCTTACAGACTGCAATATCTTTCCCCTACTCCACAACATGGATTTGAACCAAATCACAGTACAACTGCCTTCTTGGACTTTGTTCATATCATCAGCCTTAATGGAAACAATGACAAAATGGTTTCCTCTCTATTCTTGGATGTATGAATGGTTTTTGACACTGTCTCACATGACAAATTACTCAAAAAACATATTATGTATGCATCTCACACTCCATCCTCCAGTGGTTTACTGATAAGCAACCAAGATAGACATAGTAATCAAGTCCATCTTCCCTTCCTCTGGTCACTGTTGTGTTACCACGTAGATCTGTCTTAGAACCCCTGACTACTTAATATCTTCATAAATGAACTCCATAAACTGCTTCTCTTTATCCCTAACTCTCACTCTGACACCAATCTGGACTTCAAATTCAGTTGTGTAAACAACACACAAATTCAAAGAGTTACACATACTAAGCTGCTATCTTTCAGGGTCGTTGCCAAGGTGGTGGAATTAGCAGCACTGTGAAGAAGCTCTAAAAGAAAATATTTATACTGACACAAAATCAGAGAAGTGTCTGAGAGAATTAGCGTAAGTAAACTGTCACAAGGAGAATCTGCATTAAGAAAAGATGTGCAGCAATGCTTTTATCAATGAAAGAACTAATAATAAAAATGAATTATTTGAGAATAAAATAGACAATTTACAGCAAAACTATATAAAACAAAATGAATTGTTACACAATATAATATCTCAGAATGACATAAAGACAAAAGAAACAAAATAGGAGTTAAATGAACTGGATGGATCAGTTAAGTAAGAGGAACAACAAATATAGAGTATTAAAACAAAATACATGGCTAATGGATAAGATGGAGGACTTAGGAAACAGTGAAAGAAAGACAGAGAAATGAAATAGTATCAGAATATTTGGTGTACCACAGAATTTGGAGGGAAATGATATGTTAAGTTTTATGATGGCAAGGTTTCCCAAAACATTAATATTGACTTAAAGCCTGTCTTTTGGCATTGAGGGGGCTCACCGAGCTATAAAACCAATTTCTACAAACAAAGGAAATGAAAGCCCAAGATGTATGATGCTAATTGTCTATCATATTTAGACAAGGAAGTAGCAATGAGATCCGCATGGCACAGTGTCCCCATTTAACTTCTCTTAAAAATGAGTTAAGGGATTACGTAGAATGAAAATGCAAGCACTACATTCTGAATAAAAAAGTTCTCTATGAAATATACATGACAGAATAAATATTCCATATACAACAGATGAGAACCACATTTTCTCTTATAATCTGCACTGTGTCAAAAACAGGAAAAACAAAACTAAGAATGATAAACCTCAAATATACTCTGAAAGTATTGATCTTTTTTATATACATGCAGAAAGCTTAGCAGTTTCACACACACTAACTGCTCTGCTTGATGATATATTTTAAAATATATACAAATAAGCTGAAATGACTTTAAATAATCAAACAATTCATATATACCAGAATTACTGGTTGTTCTCATAAATATTTATGAGAAAACTGTTCATGCCTAGATGGCTTTAGATAATTTCACAGTTTGCAGACTCCTTGGAGAATATAGTCATGAATACATATTTGATTAGCAAATTTATAAGAGAAAATATTTTTACTATGTTTCTGATTTAAGCACAATAATTCCTTTAAGATGTAACTTAATGTTCTCTCCCCAAAAATCAGTTAGGATGTTAATTGGTATATTAACACAATCAGTACATTTTGAGGAGAAAATAAATCTCCCAAAAATGTACCCAATAGCATGAATACTCCATACAGAACAGATGTGAAGAGAATATTTTCTTTTATAAGCTGCACTGTGTCAAAAGGCAGAACACTTAAAAATAGGAGTGATAAAACTCCATATATACTCCGAAACTCTGAGGTTTTCTTGATATCAATTAAACTGCCTTAGAGCTAGTTTCCCATACCAAGTTACTTGGCATTACCACAGATGACAACATATGACCAACACATCCACAACAACATCAAAGAACTCACCAAAAACTTGGTATCCTCTACTAACATAAACACTTTCTAAACTACTCTACTAGAAAAACACTTGTCCTAACTTTTCTCCTACCTTCTCTCCTCTATAGTGCCCCCATTCTAACAAACATTCAATCCCCATTAAAAACTAAAATGGTTAGCTGCTATAATAAAATTGCTAAGTTCGTGACTAGGGCAAAATATTCTTCCCATCACTGCCACTCATTACAATTCCTGAACTGGCTAGAACTTCCACAACACCTCACATACATATAACTATCCACAGCATAGAAACGTATCTATAAACCCCTCGAATGCCCAGCCCTTGCCTCCCTTCTGACTCTTTATCAACCAAACCGACCTCTAAGATCTGAAAATCAAACTCTTATCCAAGTAAAGAAACCAAAACTCCCTGCAGGCCAATACCTCTACTCTTTCATTGTAGCTAAACTCTGGAATGCCCTTCCACCTCTTCTCCGGACCATTAATAGTGTCCCCTTATTCAAAAAATCACTTCACCAATATCTCTCTTCTCAATGGCTCTGCCCATGCACCATCCCCAATTCCCCCATAACCCAATTTCCTGCTTCAACCCTCCAGTAGCCATACTCTTCATCACTCTTCCTATAATTAAGTGTCACCCTTGAAAAGCCCAGTGTACCTCATCTTGCTTCAAATGGTATAAGAAAATTTTGTGTAGTTATCCCTTCCTAGCTTAAGAATATTCTATAGATAACTACATAGTCTATTAAGTCCAATATCTACAACAAAACTGTGTATGTGAAAGCTGTTTGCCTTCTGTTAAACTCTGCATATATTGAATACCCTGCTATGTATCAAAGTTTACTTCATAACTTACAGCCATACAATTGTTCAATGTTCCTTCTGATTCTCCTGTTGTTACTCCTATAAATTGCAATATGCTGAAAATAACTGTTCAACAAGTTCTGTTATCGTGTATATTGTTTTGGAGCTTTTCTCTCCGGGCCTCCACTGAAAATGAGTTCACACCAGCCCAGTGGACTTTCCTGGTTAACAAAAGCAAATAAATAAATATCTGGCTTGAACTACACACCTACCTAACATATTTCACAGTACACAAATTAATTCATCATCCAGAAAAATGCCCTGCACTACAAAACCTATTACTACCCTAATGTCCAGCAAAGGATCTCCATTATAGTAACAAATTCTTACTACTCACAAATAATTCAATTAATGCTGCAGGAGACTCACTCTACATACAATACATTTTTGAATTCTGAAATAGTATCCCCACACAAATAAAACTCTATGACAAACTCAATAGTTTTAAACCACTGCTTAAACAATATCTTAACCAATCCTGGTCCAGCACATGTTCATCACCAGGTTAAGACTTTGTGCTCACCCTATGATACTCTCCAAATACTCTCCTTAAACAAAATACTCTCAACCTCTTACTGAAATGACAAAACAATTTTTATAAATAACTGCTGCTTGTACAATCCAATAAGTTGCATGTGGACTTTCATATTACCCAGTCAGACTTTCCCAGTAAACAAAGACAAATAAATAAATAAATCATAAAGTGCAGCCATTTCACACACATTAACTGCTCTGCTAAATTAATTGTTTTAAAGTTTATAGAAAAGTGCTAAAATGACCATACACACTCAATCAGTGCAAGGAAGTACAGTTGTGGAAGAAAACTTACCATAACAGTATATGTTCTAATAGTTCACCATTGCAGTAGCCTAAGCTGTATGGGTTTACCTCTCCTGCATCAGCCATTTTCTCAAAGCTTTGGGCTCCTTCATGGCACTCCTCCTGCCAAATGCCTGGGGCACACAGAGTGCTCCATATAAAAGGCAGATGGACCACTAAAAGTGTCAGACAATTTATTGCTGACTAGAGTCCGCCCCTTTCCAGAAAGCCACCAAATAAGCCACAGCAATATAAATGAGCTGTAACCCTGCCTGAAAGTGGCTTAATGTGGTAAGTATAACAAAAAATAATAACTAGAGACAATCATCTAGAAACAGACAACTTTGAAACTGGTTGTCCTTTCTTCTTACCTTCATAAGAGACAAACAGCTGGTTAGCTTTCTTGAAAGGTCAAGTTTTGTCCATGCAGTATCCTAGCTGCCTCTGTACATCTAGAGAATGAACATTTTTTTCTCCTTTGTTCTTTAGCTCTAGAAAGTAAACTGGAAACTTAAAGTTCTGGCTTAAAGAAAACTCTAAGGCAACGTTAGGCATAAAGGTAGGATGAGTTGACTCACCCTAAGGGCTTTTAACTGAGATATTTGCTTAGCAGGTGCCAGAGCAGTAAGTAATACAGTCTTCCATGCAATAAATATCAGATCAGCCTTCTAAGCTGGTTCAAAATGATTCTGAGTAGGCTTCTAAAATACAAAGTTAATATCCCAGGAACCGACACCTGTTTACTAGGTGAGCAGATACAGAAGACCCCTTTCAAAAACTGCTTTACTGTATCATTGTTAGAAATGGGGGAATCCAAGGACAGACAAGCTGAAGTAGCAGATAAATGCATCTTGATAAAAGAATATGACAGACCATTTGACAGTAACTCAAACAAATAATCAAGAAACAGAGATAATTGGCCCTGACTTGAATCCTGGTTCATACACTGACACCAAGAAAATTTTGTCCACTTACTATATAAAATTTCCTAGTGGCACATTTTCTCTCTCTTTTAGTATCTGTTGCACTTGCATAAAAAAGGTGCCTAAAAGTTATCAAAATTCTGTCATCCAGTTCAAAAACAGAATAGTTTTCCTTCATTCATTTATTTTTTGCCATTTTGCTCCTTATAGTTGAGGAGTATAGATATGTAAGAATGAATCTTGCTTTAAGGAAAAATATTGTATCATGACTGGACTTTTTTGTCTTTGCCGGGTGGCAGATGACAAAGTGTGATTACTAACATGCCAAATCATAACGGGTTGAAGAAAATAGTAACATTATTATTTTACATTCAAGTCATGCTATGACAACTTTTATGCATATGATGGCATTGAATATACTTGAGGCAACTCTGTGGAATAGAGTATTATGCACAACTGACAACCTAATAAACAAAGAACTGACTGTATCATTTATGAACTCTTTCTGAGGAGAGATTAATTGAAATAAATCTTTGGCGTGTTTACCTACTTCTTTATGCTAATATTTTTATAAGAACAGGTTATTTTACACCAATAAGATGATGTTTTCTAATTCTGATATATTATCTTTTGCTGATAGACCAGTCCAACAACATCAAATAGTAAATCATCATTACTGACAGTGTGAAAGGAAATATTAATGCAATATGTCTACCTATGAGCAATTTTTGTATACTTATACCATGTGGGGGTGTAATAAATTCCATGACTTTGCATCTTTCTTCTTCTTCTGGTTCCCATCCCCTCTTTTAATTTCTCTCTCTCTCTCTCTGTTTCACTTCTCTGTTCTCCTGCCTTTTGAACTTTAGCACTTTAGTATGTAAGTGTATGTTTTATATAAAATGGCTTTATATAAGATGTTGACTAATTCAAGAACCCCGGCCAGATTTATATAATAAATATACTAATATCTTGTTAAATATACACAACATCATATTTAGCTCTATAATTTATATTGGTATTGACATCATTCAATAGTTTATTCATTAAAATATATTTTGTTTGATCTTAGACTTCCTGTAGTAGCTTTGTAAAGACTGTTATGAAGTTGTTGAAATAGTCTGAAAATTTAGCTTAAGCTTCTAATTAAGCTAAGGGATCAATGGCTCTCGGTGTAGTGATAGTAAAAGTTTACATTTTATATGTTAACTTTATTTTTCTTATCTGTTCTCTGGATCAATCAAGTTTGATTAAAGTGTAAATTAATTTTATAAGGTTACAGAAGATGAGGCACAACTGTACAAAGAATGTAAATGTACGAATATATCAGTTCAACCACATGGTAGATACTGTCAATCAATATTAACAGGTTAATATTAATGGACTAAAAATGGCCAAAAAGGGTGTGGTCTAAGTAAATATCTACAAAGTTGTTGCATTTACACAAGAAACACACATAACTGAAGAAGACAAAGACAGATTTTGAACTTGCACAGCTACCAAAGCTGTAGCAAGGGAGTTTGCTGCCTGTGGTAACACATCGTTTTTCCACCCCTAGCTTTATATCATCCCTACCCACTAACTCTGTATTTAGAAATGGAATGCAATACTCATCCCTTGCAACTTAGTAACCAATAAAATTTAAATTTAGTTAGAAGCTCACATATTCTAGGAGCAGCACAATACTCACATGAATACATTTTAATCAGGTAATGTATTAACAAGATGCACCTTCAACCTAATATCAGCCACTGAAAACTACACAGCCTTTGTCTCCTGCTGAAAAATGGGTGCCAGTCTAATAGGTGTATAAACTCGGTTCAGTCCATATTAAAGTAGTACTGTAGTTGAAATACTGATTCACCAACATGGATCCATTCCGACACAGAAGGTTTTGGAAGCACCACTGCTTACCTAAAGTTTTTATTGTAACATCTAGTGCTATGACTAGCAATAATTACAGCAAAGTCCATGTGTTTTGGATCTTATCATCAGCATGTCTCCTACACCTACTACATGCATAACAGAATTCTCAGTACCAAACACTCACAACCAGTAGGGTTAGGAGGCAATGCATACCAAAACGTCAGATTTGCAAACACAATGAGTGCATGTGTTACATCATCTTAAATCATTAATAAGCTAGAATTTGAGAATCCTAGGCATACAGTGTGATGATACTTCTGCTGATATAATGTGATAACTGATAATTAATACAAGTTCACAGCACTGTCAAGCTCATAAACAAAATACTTCCTATTTCAATACCTGGACGTTAAATCCTAAAATTATACAAAATCAAGAAACTACACAAGAAATTCAGAACGTGCTAGCCCAACTTCAAAATGATTTTATATCCGATCAATTTACATATGACACACAATGGGCGGCTACCAAGGCGTCATCAGGGGTATTATTATTCAAAAATCTGCATGGCTCAAAAAAAAGTATAACAATCTTAAGAATGAACTAGAGTGTCAAATAAACACTGCTGAACTAGAACTTCAGGAAAAATATTCTAAAGAACTTGAGGAAAAAATAATTGATTGGCAAAAACAATTACACAAACACTATTTAGAAAATATCTCCTTCTTAGAATTAAGGTCAATATATCAATATTCAGAATGGGCTCAAACACCATCAAAATTCCTAGCTAGATTAATTAACATAAAAAGTGGACTTTCTAGGATCAAAGAAATAAAATATGAAGGACAGGTGAAATATAAAGATCAAGATAAAGTGGACGTTTTGAAGATATTTATAAGAAATTATACAATATACCCTTATCATCATCTACAGACAGATTTGAGGATTTTATATATAATATAAATTTTCCACAAATTACAGAAGATCAAAGGAAACTCTTAAAATCACTGTTACATTTAAAAGAAATAAAAGCTGCAATAAACAAACTAAAATTAGGTAAATCCCCTGGGCCTGATGGATACACATTGGATTTTTATAAGTTATTCATGGAAGCTATCTCCAAAGTGTTATTAAAAGTTTTCAACTATATAATACAATATGGTATAACAGACAAATACTTAAATAACTCCAAGACAGTGTTGATTCCTAAATCGCATTCTGACCCAACAGATCCAGCAAATTATAGACCAATAGCCCTCATAAACACTGATCTTAAGATATTAGCCATTGTTATAGCAAATAGCCTTAAGAATATACCCCCTCTATTATTTCCCAACAACAAATGGGCTTTATGACAAACAGGCAAACAAGTGACAACACCCTCCTTTTAGATACCATTGTAAGACTACTTAATATGGATAAATGCCCCAGATATGCCCTTACAGTAGATGCAACTAAAGCTTTTGATAGAGTAAACTTACACTTTCTCTTTAATATACTGTCTTTATATGGTTTTCCTCAAGAATTCATTAAAATGATCCAGGTTCTGTATCAGAAAGCTTCTACCACTATACAGGTAAATAAACTTATAACTAACCCTATACTCTTATCCAATGGTACAAGACAAGGATGTCCTCTTTTGCCATACCTATTTAATCTTTATCTAGAACCCCTCCTTCTGTTTATTTCACAAAAAAACTTTCATCATATTCCCAGAATCCACAATACAAATCTTATATACTCTGCCTTTGCTGATGACTTAAATATATACTTCCAACTCCCCACTACTGACCTCCCAAAATACTTAAAGTTATTGATGAGTTCTCAGTAGTTTCAAATTATAATTTAAATTTAAACAAGTCACACATATTTCCCCTCAATCCTATAGGGCATAAAGAATTGTACTTTCCTATGAGTGAGATCAAAATAAACTACCAGATAAAATATCTAGGAATAATATTTACTTCAGACTTCAAAGATATTATAAACAATAACCTACTAACTACATGGACTAGTATTCAAAACGATAGGGATAGATGGAAGAACATTAATATGTCTCTACTGTCAAAAGCTAGTGTTATCAAGATGAATTTTCTACCAAGAATACTCTTTCAATTAAATGCTACCTTTTCAAATATTCCCCAAAACTTCTTCCTTGCCATGGAAAAAGCTATATCAAGATTCTTATGGTATCCCACATCTACCAGAATTAAATATGCAAAACTTGTACTCGCCAAAGATAAGGGGGGATTGGGGTTACCTGATTTTAAGCTTTACTATAGTATAATTACTGTAAACAGACTAATACAAATAATAAACTATGACTCATATATAAATACTTGGACACCCCAGTGTACCAAAATCTGGTATGAACAGTTGAAATCCCTTGGCTGTAATATCAAATCCTTACCATTCTTGAATTTAAACCAGGCTAGCATATACACGAATAATTTACACTCACTAATTAAAAACATGATTCTTACAACACAGAAACTATTTAAATCATTGCAATTAGCTGACACTTTTGCCCTTATACAACCATTACATCTAAATCCTAATTTACTAATAAATAATAAACCAGTAAATCTAACAAACTACCCCTGATAAAAGACTACACAATATGGGATATATACCAATGGAAAGACTCTAACACGGGGCAAATGAGACTTGAACTCAAACTTCTTATGAAATATAGTATTATCCTTAACCAACTTCATCATCTTATAAATGCTAAATTCTCACAAATACACACTGACTTACAGAACATAGATTTAGTTAAATGAATACTTGAAAATCTTGCAATTAAAGGGAAAACAATTTCTAGGACTTATAAAATTGTAATGAGTGCAAAACATCAGAATTCTTTATTATTTTCAAACTATTGGCAAACAAAAAATCAATCACTGACTGAAGAAAATAAGAAACTAGCCATTGAAAATACAATCAAATTCATTCCTTTCAAGAAGCTGTTATATACACAAATTATGGTAAATAACAATCTATATTATACCTTATCTAAATTAAATAAATTCATTCCTAACTTTTCACCTATATGTCCCCATTGTCCGGATCAAACAGCTGATATTTTACATGTCATGTGGAACTGTACTAAGATACACAACTTATGTCATTCCTTGAGAGTAAGATTAGAGAAGATGGAATATGAAAAATCAACCCTTACTTGGGAGACAGCTATAATGTACATTAATATCAATCATCTCTCAAAAATATTAAAACATGTCTTTATTACTATGTGTGCCCTTATTAAATTCTTTATTACAAAGAAATGGAATGTCATGTCACCAATTACACAGGAAAATTTTAGCAATCTTGCTATCAAATATATCTCATCTCACAAATTAATTTATTCAAAAACAAAAAACAAACGCTATTACCAAAAATATTGGGGTTACTTGCTAGATATAATTCTTGACAAATAAAATTTGCCTACAAATTGTCATGAAAAGCTAACCTTTAAATAAGAAATGAATGTAGTATAACCAGTCTTTCTTGCATCTTCTCCCTTTTCTTAGTATATGTGTAACTAGATATTTTCCCTAAACATACAAATAAATGGTTAAATTTCTATTTTTACTTTATATATAGACTATCCCCATTCTAACTATCCCTTATGAGACCAAATGAACATAAGAATTCTCATACTTTACTTGACGATGTAGTGACTTCTTGTGTATGTATATATATATATATATATATATATATATATATATATATATATATATATATATATATATATACATACATATGCATAATTTTCTTGGAACAATATTGTTGTCTGTTTTCTTTAGATAGGTATTTGTATTGTTTATTTGTGTTTTTGAGTTACCGTATTGTTATTATTTGAAAAAAGAAAATTGAAATAAAGAGATTTTGGAAAAAAAAAAAGTTCACAGCACTGTTAATTATTAAGGACAAGAAAAATATTCATGGAAGTCTAGAGCACATGTTTCTATAAGGACATAGAGACCACTACCCATACAAGTACTCACAAACCACCAATAATACAATGTGACAGCAACCAACAAAAATAAAGAATTCTGAACCAAGGGAGCAAGACTATAAGCAGAAGACAGCTACCTAACCAATTATTCAACTGACAGGGAGAGAAAATTCACAGTTATTATGTAAACCCTGTGCAGAGAAATTTCCTTCAGGACCATATCTGTTTAATACAAGTTATCAAGTCAGATGACTATATGTGTGAAGATTATTCTAAACTCTACAGTACCAACCACTTCTGAATATAGAGTACAGAGTGGTTTAATATGACTACATTATTTGTTATTCTACTCAAAAAATTCCAGTGGGAGGTAGGTGGACTGAAGGTCAAAGGGAATTAAATGTTAACACACAGAAATAAGGCACAATTCTCTGCAGCAACATTAAGCAACTATATTGCCTCTAATAAATATTTTTACATCTCATACATGTATAGTACAACCACAAAAACTGCATAACTTAAGAAATGCTACAAAACATATATTAAGCGAAGCAGAATTTGGGATACATTTGGAGTGATTAACTGACAGATATGTGTTACAGTGTACTTAATTTAATAAATTTGTTAACTGGGTAAGCCACTGGACACATGTGCCTTTTCAGAAGGGGACCCGGGAGCAGTCTTCTTAAGTGACTAGGTCAGAATCACATAGTATGCAATCTGAAAATTAGTGCCTTGAACTCAGGACTACAGACTAAAGCTCACTAACAACTCATAGCTTTAGCCCTCTTTGTCAAACTGTCAGACTGTCAAGCTTTGCAAACAAGTTAATGCAGGAAAGCTCAAACTATGTCTCACATTACAAACACTTTATATTTCAGTCTCACAGTAACGACGCTTTCTATTTCAACTTAGAAAAGTGAATTATAATGAACAATTTCATAACAGCTTCCCATTCGTATTTGTTCAATTTATTTCAAATTACCCTAGGCATTTATAGGTTATGAAATCAATTATAAAGACAGGTGTAAACAAATAACTCTACACTTTAATAATAATAAAAAATACAACTTTTTATAACAGTTTGAGGTGACCACAATGAGCAATAATCATTGAGCTGTTGTCCACATTTCTCATACTGCCTTGTAAATGGGCACAGGATAGACAACTGCTGTAAATTAGTGCATTAAATTTAATTTTAAATCTGCCATATTGGCATCTGAGATTATTGTTTTCAGTCCTGCATTTATCATTTAGCTTCCTGCAGTGCTGTATAGTCCTTTTTCTGCAGCTTAAATCAATAATAGACACAAATGTAATATATGAACTGTCGAAGATCATTACACAAAAGGCACGGCATAGTTTTGCACATTACTATAGCAAAAGTCTGGTATCCGCTGAAATACACATTAAGAAAGACAGAAGCAAAATATTTCTACAAAGGACTAAAAAAAGAATTGGCTACAATCAAAAATAAAAAGGTAGTCAAAAGACAGCAGTCCAAGGTACAGTAACTTATAGGAAATGTAAGGAAAAATTACATTTTTTCAGAATAATTGAAAGGAAGATGGACAACCATCTTAGTGTAAAACATAAGCCAGCTGAGATATTCTTCAAAATGAATCGAAAGGGGGGGAGGTAGGAGGACCAGAAAAAAACAATTAAAACAACTGTATTTTTAAATATATGTATGTATGTATACTATGCAAGTCTATGACTGCCCACTGAATGCAAAAATCATCGAACGGCAAATGGCTAACATACTGTCCATCAAGCCATTCGAGTAAGACTGCATTATGATAGGGATACGGAAATTTGCCCATTCCCCCCTGTAGTGCGATCTTGGAGTTGGTATATATGATTAGCGGTGGAGGTGTGGGGGCACAGACCTTCACATGAGGAGGTTTCAGTGAACAGCATTTATAACGTAAAGCCATTCAGCGATTTTTCCATTCGATAGCTAAATACAGACACATAATATGCTTATTGCTGCCCCTGTAACCTGACACCTGGGGCAACAACCATATCCAAACTGTCATACCTGTGGCTCTGACAGCTATATATGAGCTATACTGAAAATCAGTAGCATGCACTGTATCAAGCGTTATCATTATCTGAAGCAATTAGTTTCAATTAGTCTCTCACTATCCATGCACTTAATTCTACTGTGTGTCAGACAAGGGGAGGGAGATACAATCCATTCCCAAGCTATGAAATGGAATTCACGGATACACTTGTCAAACTTGAAAAAAAAAAGATGGCACAACTGAAGAAAAATCAACTGATTAAATGGGCTGGCTTTTCTTCAGTGAAAGATCGCAATACAGTGAGTATTGGGGAATTTGCCCATTCCCCACTGTACTGTCAACTCAGAGTTAGTGCATATAATTAGCAGGGGGTGTGGGAACACAGGGGGGCATGCTCCCCTATATTACAGTGTTTTATTGGCCATTCTTGAATTGGTGATTGACAAGTTGTGTTTGATCACTTGCCACTCGATATATTGCATGTTCTGTTTTGCTTTTTATTGCTTATTTTTGCTAGCCACATTATTCCAACCATTTTTTATTAACTTTGCTACTTATTTGAACTGTTTTTTGAATTCTTATACTGCTTGCATTTTAATTGATCATTTTTAAGTGTTTTTTTAATTCTTTAACTGTTAAGGCCTACACACTCAAGTGTGATAGCCATTTTTCTGCTTTAAATGTGTTTGTATTCCTGTATCAGCTTGAACATTTGAAAAAAAAAACAAAAAAAAAATCCTATCTCTCTATTCATTTCCCAACTTTCTAGAACCAGTAGAGTCCGGTTTTCGATTTTGCTGAATTCTGGGCTGTTTGTAAGTTTCTTTGTTGCCCCGACCTTTCTAAGATAGAGGGAATCTTCTCTGTTCATCAGTGAGAGTGGTGAGCTTTGAACAGCCTATCTGTCGCTGGAGGAGTAGTTTCAGCTCAGAATCTGCAGTTTTATCGGCCATTTTGGGCTGTTTCTATCCCTTTTATCCTTCTGTTTAAAAACCCGTGTTTGCACAGTTTTGTGCATCGCACAGTGGCGTTTAACTACGGTTAAACTATTCCCAGTGCCATAAAGTCTGCTCTTCAGATATGCCCTTAGAACTAGCCAGATTTCTAGTTTTAGCATTCAGAACTGTTTCTGTTCCCTTAGGACTAGCCAGTTTTCTAGTTTTAGCACTCAAAACTGTTTCTTTGTGCTTAGAACTGTCCAAATTTCGTTGCAAGCACTAAATAATCTACAAATTACTGCAGCACTCAACTTTCCTCGCTTATCAAGAGGAAATCAGTTCTTAGTACTTAAATTAATAAGCACTAACCAGGCATGTCTAAGGGTCAGCTACCGGTGTTTTCTCCTGTCCACCAGATGAATCTAGGCATCTTGGGGCAATGTAGCAATTGCCTCATGTACACTGACAACCATCTCCTCCTACCACCCAACACTACAACCTGTGAGAGATGCACTTATATAATCAAACTGGAAGGCAAGCTCTCTCCAGCCAGGACTGGACTAGACAGTCAAGAGGAGAAGGTAAACACCACACTCTACACATAGTCCATCAAAACCTGCACCACCCAAACCCACACATAGTAACACAAAACACACACCTACATTTGCAGAGGCTCTCAATAAAAATCTGCCCAAACAACAGAGACCTCCAAAGCTGAAACGCAAGCAACCACCACACCCCACCACTATTAGAACAACACAAAGCCCACAAAATCAGTGTGCCTCTCAACCTCAGCAGATAAGACAAAACAACTTACCCAACACACTAGTCATTAGCAACTCTATAGTGAGGCACACTGACATCCCTCTCACCAGGATAAACAAGGAGAATGTTACTGTCAGCTGCCTGTCGGGTGCCAGGATCCTCCATATAACGCACGCACTCAGGTCACTCCACAACAAGTACAAATATGACTCTGTCATTGTCAATGTTGGAGTGAATGACCTGAGACGTACCTCCCTGGACTACATGAAAAGAGACATGGAGGAGCTCTCTGACCATGTGGCCCAGGCAGGTATGATACTAGCCCTGAGTAGCATCCTGCCATCACCTAGAATGATACCACAGTACAAGGACAAACTGTTTGACTTCAACAATCGGCTAAGCTTCTGCTGTCATTCCAAGGGAATCTAGTGTCTGTATGCCTGGGATGACATGATCAGCAGGCCATGAAGCTTTGCTAGAGATGGCCTGCACCTGTCACCTCTGGGATTCCAGATACTTGCTAAGGCTCTTGCCGCCCCTATAGTGTCTTTTTTAGGCAAGGCTCAAACATCAAACGCACCACCACAGTAGATAGAAACAAGCAAAATCTAAGGGTAATGCTACTCAGTGCTAGAAGTCTAAACCTCAAAATGCACTCACTCGAGGCACTCCTTAAGATGGAGAACATCGACATCTGTGCAGTGACAGAGACCTGGTTTAAGGCTCCAGAGAGCAACACTGCATTAACAGGCTACAATTCTTATCACACCTTTCGGCCACCTAACCTGGACCAAAACACTAAAGGAGGAGGCATGTCCATATTCATAAAGGATATCCACACCTCCAGGCTAGCTGCTCAACATAATGCATCCGAAATTATCCAACTACAATTAACACTGGGCAAGACTGCAATTCAGGTTGTAGCTTGTTACAGATCCCCTGCCATGCCTCAGGACGCCCACTCCATGTTTCTCGATATACTGGATAATATTAAGGTACAGCCCAATACCCTAATATTGGGAGATTTTAACTACCCCACCATCAACTGGGAAAACTACTCATGTACTAACTCATCTGCCCAAAGTTTTCTGGAATTCATCAATTCCAATACCCTGGATCAGCTTGTCCATACCTCTACCAGGGGCAGCAACATCCTGGACCTGGTCATTACCAATATGGGTAACAGATGCTCCATGCCAGAGGTCAAATCCTCACTGGTCAGGTCCAACCACAAGCTAATCACCCTAGACATCCATATCCTGCCCCCCCCCCCCCCATTAAGGAAACCACCATAAAACATTTCTCCAAAGCCACCCTCGTGCTTCTTAAGTCAGATGTGGCCAACTTCATGCCATCCACACAGATGGAAAATAGAGACATGACTGCTGAATTATATACAAAAGCACTGTATAAGCACATACAAGAGTGCATGGACCGTGCCATCCCCAACAGAACCAAGATGATATCCTCCAAAAAAAAAGAAGCCAATCTGGTGGTCCCCTGCCATAAACAAACTCTACAGCAGAAGGAAGAAACTGTTGCAAAAATAGTAAAATCCCATGACTGCAGGAACTCCCTGGTCAGCCTCAGCAAGAAGTTGAGATCCCTCATAAAATCCTCCAAAGCTAGTTATGAAAATAAAATCGCCATGGATTCTAAAGACAACCACAAAGCTTTCTCCAGCTATGTCAAGAATCTCAATGGCAACACTCAGATCTGTTCGGAACTACAGCACAATGAAACTACATTTACCAAACCAACTGATATTACTAACATTCTGGCAGACGAGTTCAGTGCCAACGTTGACCCCCCACCCCCCAAAGGGCCCATCTCCATACAGGAAGATTGCAAACCCCCTGTAATCACAAATGCACAGGTAAAGGTCGCACTCTCCAACGCCAAGAGCACACCATCAATGGGACTGGACAACATCCCAGGCTGCGTTCTGCATGAACTACAGAATGAACTGGCACACCACCTAAGTACCATGTTTAACCATAGTCTCACTTGAGGCTTTGTGCCTATGGAATAGCGCACAGCGACTGTTACCCAACTCCACAAAGGGGGTGCCACCACTGACCCCGGGAACCACCGCCCCATTAACCTGATGAGCCTAGTCTGCAAGGCCAGGGAATGCATCATCCTGGAGCTTCTAAACAAAGAGATAGGTAACCTCCAAATTCTGGACCCCACTCAGTTTGGGTTTGTAAAAGGTAGATCACGCCTCCTAAACCTGATTGACTTCTTCAAAGCAATCACCAGAGCCATAGATGAGGGAAAGGTGGTGCACACAGCTTATCTTGACCTTGCCAAGGCTTTTGACACCATCCCCCAATCTGGTATTATAGATAAACTCACTGGACTAGGCATAAATCTATATGTCACAAGATGGGTGGCCAACTGGCTCACTGACAGAACCCACAAAGTGAAAGTAACTGACTCCAAACCCATCTTCAGACCAGTGACAAGCAGAGTACCACAGTGTTCAGTCCTGGGTTCTCTCCTGTTCGTATCTACTTCTCTGAAGTCCAGACTAATGCAGCTGGTCTCTGGATAATGAAATTCACAGGCGACTGCAAACTAGGAGCCGTAATAGATTTGCCTAAGGATATCGACATTCTACAAAGAGGCCTCACTGAGACTGATGCTTGGTGTCAAAGTCATGGCCTAAAGCTCAGTGCCAAGAAGTGCATTGTCATCCCCTTTGGGAAAAACACTGTACCCATGAACTAACACATAGGTGGTAGCCTACTAAACACCAAAAGTGTGATAAGAGACCTTGGGTCTCAGGTGGACAGTAGTCTCTCCTTTGATAATCACATCACCACAGTAGTCAGGAAATCCTTCTAAGTGGCACACCTCATCACAAAAGGGTTCTCCTCTTGAAAAAGAGAGGTCATCATTCCTCTCTACTCATCCATCATCAGACCCATTATAGAGTACAACGCCCCATTTGGCATGTACCTCGCAAGACATCAGCAACAACTAGAAAGGCCACAGAAAAACCTCACTAGGACGATTACTGACCTCAAACAGATGCCATACGCAGACCATCTCAAAAAACTCCAGCTCTACTCCATCACATATTGATTACTCAGAGGCGACCTCTGCCTAACATACAAAGCCATGTCTAACCAAGATCTGATGTACATGCTACACATAAAGAAATCCCAATCTCTCTGAGCCACATGCTCCAGGGACCTAAACCTTGTCACCACAATAAACAAAACATTCTGGAGGGATAGATTCCTGTCACAGAGACTTTCCATGCACTGGAACAGGCTCCCCATTCATGCCAAGCAGAGCTCCTCATTAGCCCTCTTTAAGAGAAATCTTGACAATTGGATAGGAAACAGGAAATTAACCCCAGGGATCACTGCTGTGGTGGTGCTCAACAGGGGCATAGGAAAACAATTTTCTTGGGTGGCAAAAGCCAGGGAACCTCGTTTGGCTAGGTTTATATAGGCCCTAGGGCCGATAGCCTAGTACATACCTATGAACCTATGATAGATGGTCATGCATCCATAAGGGTTTCCTTCAGATCATCGAATGGCCATAATGTTGAGCCGCATATGGCTGAGATGAAAACATTGTCTTTTCACAACATCAAACAGTATGCATGGAGATCACCGTACGGAAAAATTCCCATTCACTAATGTAAGTGTGAGCTCACAGTTGGTACATTTAAGTAGCAGGGGGTATGGGGGGTGCAGGGGAGCATAGCCCTCCTGCTGCAGAGAAAAAAAAAGAAAGAAAGAAAGGTCTTTTTTTTTTTTTTTTTTTTTTTTTCGGGTTCAATGTGTGAAGAAACAATTGTTTTGTCTCCGCCATATGCGTGTTGACATTATGGCCATTTGACTATCTGAAATAGATCCATCCATATATACATATATCTGGGTGTCATTCATTTCATCAAACTGTCTGCTGATCAACACAGTGAATGACTTTGAAATACACTTGATTGTTCCATTCTTGGAAATTTTAAGATTATGGATGAATGGAACATTGAGGCTTGTGGGTATGGTGAGTGAGGGTTTGGGAAGGTAATTTTGAAACCTTTACATATACTGAAGGATTCTGTATTTGGTGTAGGACTGATTATGTGAGCATAGGCAGGTTACTTTTAGAGTAGGATTAAGTGAGGGCATAGGTGTAGTGCAGTGACTGTGTGTTGGTGCATATCTTTGTCCAAACTGTCTATATTATTTGGACTGTTATGGAAAAGTTTTTTGAAAGGGAAAGTACAGTTAGAGTTGGGGGTAAGGTTTGTGCTAGGGTTAATAGCAAGATGGTGCAGGTGGTTCTTTTGCACTTTCTGTCAGACATATTAAAACAGATTAGAGTTCTGTTAGCTTGCACATAAACATACACACGTTAACACACAAAAAACACATTCACTCACTCACAGAAACATAAACACGCACTCACACGTGCAAACACATGCACAGACACACCCACAACCATACACATGTGCAACTGCGCTCACACAAACCCACACACACAAAGATCAAGTTTCTGTGTCTGCTACTGCAGTGAACATCATCTATACATTGATTTCAAGTCTGCATAGGACTGAGTATGTTTCTTGCATCTGTAAGTTCATGTGTTTTTCACTTACAGTGTTGCATATGTGCTACTATGTTATATTTTTGCATACTGCCGTGCCTAGTTATATGTAACATTATAAATAGTCAACAACCCTTTAAATGTGAACTAGCTCTCATTCTGTATAATATGAATATATAACATAGCTTGAGGATGCACATTTTTGGTCTATCTAGTTAACTAGAATGTGGCAACTGTCCCGTGGCTGTCACTGCACACAGCCCCTTCTTCCTTCATCAATATCATGTGCTTCACATCTTAATAGTGCAATCTTAATCTATAACCAAAGTGAATCAGAGCTTTATGTAACCACTATCCTTTTCATAACTTAAGATCTACTAATTTCTGTACTAAAATGTCCGCCACTCATCTCCGTACAAATCCATTCATTTACAAGGCATGGCAGTGCCATCTGTATCACCTTTCCTTTTAAGCTCTAGTCCTACTCACTTCAAATGGTCATTTGATGCCACATTGTCTCCTCAGACTCTTCTTTTTTCCAGACTGCACAATCCAACCACCTGGAACCTGTGGCTATAAATTAAGTCATCAGTCTCAGCAACTTCACTGCCTTTTTCTACACTATTCCTACACATTTAACATCATTCTTGAATTAGGGCCATCCAGGCTGGACAATGTAATACATGTATGTTCTTAGTAGTGCCACACAGTGAGCAAAAACAAGTGTACTTCCCTGCACTTTGTACTTCTACCTATGCATCCAAGCATCCTGTTGTCCAGGACTCATCCCTCTCATATTGTACTTTTTAGATGCAAAATTGGACTTGCTTTTCCCTGTCTTTTTCCAGCACTAAAACCTATAACAAATGTATCATCCACAAACTGGCTAGTCCTATTCTGGTGTCTGTGCAGAAAGCTTGATATGAAAGTACAGAGCAGCACAGTCCCCAAGACAGACCCTTAAAATCCCCCACTGGTCACTTACTTCTTTACAATGATAACAGCCTCTCAACTTCTGCATTCTCTTGTAGCTTAATGTTTTGATTCTGTCTTTTTTCACTTCTAGGACAGCTTACTATGTGTCAAAAGAAGGCCCATATGCAGTCAGGGCAAATAACATTCACTGGCTCATCCTAGCAAAGACACACACGTTAAGTAAGGCTCTTGTGACAAGATGTACCCAGTATGAATCCAAACTGACTGTGATTCCTCCAGATAATTAATCTTACTAAGGCTTAATGTTTCTTTGGACAGCTCCTTCTCACCTTTACTAGGATTTAGACAACAGGCAAACTGTACATCAACACCTGATTGGAGAACAAGCGTTCTCCAGCAGGGTGTTAATGTACAAGTAATGCACAGTGAAAAACGAGTCCGCCACTTCACGGCAGCTTATCAAGCTGCCGTGGAGCTCGGACTGAAGAAATGGAACAGCCGCCATTATTTGTATGTATTTATATGTCTGTGTGTGAGTGTATGCGTGCATATCAGTGAGAGTGACTTGTTATTTTACACTTGCTAAGCAGTGCTTTTGCTGTTTAGGGAGTGTAAAATAAAAAGAAAATACAGTGTGTCTGAGAGTGTATGTGAGTAAAAGAAAGAGAGCGATCGAGTTTGTGTGTGATTTCCTGTCTGCAAGTGTGTGAATGGGTGCATGAAAGCAGAGAGACTGTGTGCATGTTGGCTGCCTGTGAGAGAGAGAAAGAGAGAGAGATGGACGTAGACAATGAGAGAGAAAGCGAGAGTGATGTGTGAGTGAATGCATGTATGTAAGCAGAGGGGACTGTCTGTATATGTTATGTGTGTGAAAGGAGAAGAGACTGTGCATGTGTGTATGGGAGAGAGAATGGGCTGCATGTTGTGTTTCACTTACTTATTTTTTTAAAAACTATATTATTTATTTTATATATAGATTTAATGTAGAATGCTTCCTCCAACACAACTGACATATACTACAGCAAGTTTGAAACAGTAGGTGGAGAAACTATTTTACATTAAAAATATATATAAAAAATAATATAGTCCTTAAAAAAATAAACAAACAAGTAAAACACAACAATTTTACAGTGAGCCCATTGTCTAAGTGCAATAATGCCCTCCAGGGTGTGTGTTAATGTGTAATTAATACCTTCCAGGGGTGCAGAGGCCCTCACAGCACCCCTGGGCGGGCATTAATTACACATTAACACACACCCTGCCGTGCATTATTGCTTACATATCTCTCACTTACCAGTCAGTACCTGAAGGGCTTATGTAGGGTATTCACGCCCTGTACAAACAGAGGACACATTTGCTGATTTCTTAACTCCATCATCATTGTCACTCCAGCTTGATGGGACAGGCTGAACATTCCTGTCATTCCTGGAGTTTCCACCAGTCCTTCTTCAGAACTTAAATGGCACTTCCACTGTCTTGGAAGCCTTGCCACTTACTCATTAACTAATCTAAGATCAAAACATAAGTTCCCATGTGGGCACATCCCCAGCAGCTGGTATGTAAAGACATGCAAAATAATCATTAAGTGCCCCTGCTTGCAACTGCACCATCTGATGTACACCACCATCTAAGTGAGCAAGATGCAGTTGCCCCCAAAATACTCTCTGCAATGTGCCTGTGAACATTTCACCACACTGCCGACCCTGTGCCCTCCACTCCATTCTTAGTTTTAAAATAAACCGTCTGTTATCTTTATTTTTCTTCCCCTCTAATTAAACAAAGAAATGGATATATGAACACACACAACTGCAACAAATTAGGGTATCTTGGCAAACCAAGTATGCCAGTTTTCCTACATACTGGATTAGTTACAGAATGTAATTCACCAGCATCTTATTTTTTTCCTGCCCCTCATAACAACTACCTTACATCTGTCCCATACATTCTTGAACCATGTCTGTGTATGTTATCCTGCTCTGTCTTCAGAAGACTGTTCTCATCAGCCATCACCCTTTCTGTAAAACAAATACCTACTTGTATCTTCCCAGAGTGGTTCAACTTAGGAACACAGGAATAGTAAGCAGTTATCACAGGGAACATAAGATGCCTAGCCATATACACCTTTAATAAATGTTTATGTCTCTCTTTTCAAGCATATTACAGTGCTCAGCTTGCAAACTGAGCAGGGATGTACATAATAAACCAGGTATAAATTTGTATCAGCCATCTTGTACTGGTAACATTCTATATGTTGGGAATACACTCCAGTTACAAATCTATTTCTCTTCAGTGAGTCTTGTTTATTTGTTGGTGTAGATTTAGGTCCCTAAGAGAGGTGTTTGTAGAGCCACTGATTTTGCAAAGAAACAAGACATCAGATAAGACTGAGTCTTTCATGGTTCCAAAAGTGAGACACAGGTCACCTCAGAGCAGTCTGTAGGCTACTGAGTATCAGAAGAGTAATGTTAATCTATCAGGTAGTTGAAGGATTGAAGGCCTTTGACTTTCTTTGCAAGGTATCTTTGCGGCCTTCCTAGTTGATCATATGCTTTGATTTATAAATACCAAGGGGGGCATTGTAGTCAATGGTAGGTCTAATAAGGGAAGAGTACAGTGGCAGGATGATTTCTTCTAATTCTTAAAACATTCCCTTTGAAATTAGCTGGGCCAGACAGAAAAATCATAGGATCAAAGGAGGTTACCAGGCTAATGGCCCTGGGGCCCTTACAAGCCTAGCCAAGAGTTTATCCCCAAAAAAGAAACCTCAGTCAGCACCTGTCACCCCTGTCAATGAGAGACAAAGGTGGAACCCCTGGAAAAAATTTATGGTTTCCCATCTACTCATCAAGATTGCATTTGAAGGGGGGCAGTGAGGTACTCAGTTTGACATGTATGGGAAGTCTATTCCAGAGATGGGGCAGCCTCCTGGAGACAAACATGTCTCTCCAGCAGGTTTTGTTGATGTTGCATATTAGATTTAGGACTATTAAGCGGGTAATGCTCAAGGAGTTCGACTTATGGATATGGAGCATCTCTAGTAGGTCACGGTCCGATATTGCCTTGTAGGTGAGACATAGATCACCTCTGAGCAATTTGTATGAGACCGAGTAGACTGATAGTGATTTAAGTCTGTCCACATAGGATAGGTATTGGAGGTCATGGATTCTCTTTGTGACATATTTCTGTGACCTTTCCAGTTGGTGCAGGTGTTTGGAGAGGTACATACCAATAGATTTCTTAACTATGGTGGAAACATGATCGAATGAGAGATCATTGTCTCTTACTACTGTGTCTGTCGAAAGAAGAGTATCATCGATACAATATGATCTGGGAACAATTGTTTTTCTGAATGCTACTATGCTGCATTTTCTACATTAAACTTCAGACGGTTTTCGATACACCAGGTATGTACATCCCCTTCCAGAACTGTTTTGTATCAGTGGATGAGCAGATAATAGTGCACAGCTTGCAGTCATCAACAAACTTGGTCAAGCATATTTTTGGGACATTGGCATTCATTTTGCTGACATCTACTTCAAACAGTACCAGACCAGGCACTGATGCCTGCAGTACCACACTAGTTACAATTTTTTACATTCAGAGTGTGTATGAACAACTTTCACAATGTGGGAAATGTCAGACAGACAATTTGCAACCTAGCGAATAACACAGGTGTTTTCATAAAGTTTTTCAATTTTTTTAACAATCACAGCATAGCAGTTGATGTCAAAAGCCTTGGCAGGATCAAGATAAGCAGCATTTATTGAGTGGTCACTGTCCACAGCCTCTGTAACCTTTTCAAATAAACTTAATAGGTTCAGCAGACAGGACCTGCACTTCTCAAAACCAAACTGATTGGGTTCTAGAACGAGTTAAGTTGTGTGTGTCTGCAGAGATGAGTTCTGTTATGATGCATTCAATAGTCTTGCATATAAGGCTGGTGAGGCTCTTGGGCCTAAATTATCTGGGTATGTAGAAGGACCACCTTGTGTAGGGGAGTCACAGTGGTTCTTCTCCACTGCAGTCATCAGGCACAGGCTCATTTGTTAGGCTGAGGTTGAACAGTTTAAGTACAGGCTTGGATAATGCACACACGGCACTGATGAAAAAGCATAATAACACATTATATCAGTTATCTCTTGGTGACATGAAGTATTACTGTGCACTCTAAAGGGAATTTAAATAGGCAAAACCGTAATTAAGGACTCCCTGCTTCTGTATCCCTGTGAACCTGTTTCCTGTTTCAGTATGGCTGGTCTCTTTCAGTTTGTGAAGCTCAGTTAAGTTCACAACATAGTAAAGCTAAGACTAAGGTGCATCAGTTACACCTGCAGTCTTGTTTCCTTTTGTTTCACTGACTGTTGGCCAGAGTATCCCCCACCTGTGATGTTTCTAGAAGAGGTAGTGCCTCAGTAGAGGAACGCACATCAGCTGCACTTTCTGGGACAGACTCAGTCAGAACTACATCACAGCCTCTGCTCCTGTCAGAACCTGCTTCTGGGCATATGTTTCTTCCCACCACTGAAGACCTGTGAAGTGTGACAAAGGGTTACATTAAGAGATGGACCCACACCCAATATAGTCTTCCAAGTTGGTTCTTGTGTCTAATTCAACTGCATTAATGTGTGATATAATGCTGTTATGATCTGCTTTGAGTGCTGCTCTATACTCTTTATATCACTTGTTCATTTGATGTTATCTGTGTACTGTTTGTTCCCTTTTCAGTTCTTTCATTGAACAGTATGAATGCCTTTTCTTTAAGAAAGGTGGAAGCTATTCTACGTTATGAGACACAGCTGGCCAGAGGAAGTTTGGTGAAGGCTGAAAAGAGCACAAGACATGTAAAATACAAAAAAAAAAAATCAGAGTAGCTGCACTTACTGATAATACCAGAAGGAAAAAAAATGTAGAAGAATCAATACTGTACAATATAAAACTACTGCTTTTAAATGCATAAATACACTTTACATCTTCAGAAAAATAAAGTCTGGCAAAAACAAACATTTGATGTCCTATCTCACTGCATCAACACAATTATCTGCACTGTAAACGCATATCAAGATTATGTGTTTTCATTTTGTGTACTCCTCAAGATGATATTTATCAACTGATATTATGTTTTTGCTTCAGTGATCTTCAAACATTCTTGCTAAAGTCACTTCAGATGCCAGAAACCGCATAGCTAATTGGCTTGAACTTCTGTCTGAATGAAATGATGTGTAGCAGATTTTGCTCAGTCACTCATAAAATGCAGTTAATTATGGTACAAGGACTTTGGGCTGCTGTATATAATGAAAGAGTAATGAACTCCCACTACTTCAACAAACCGTGTTATATTTCATGGGGAGCACAAGGATACACACTCCATTTTAGATGCAGTGATGATGGTGTTGACTGCTTCAAAATGATGATTCTGGAAACTCACAGCAAGCATATCAAGTAAAATAAAGGATGATGGATGAAGAAATGCATGATGAGAATTTAAATCATCTCCAGTACTGAAGGGATATATTGCATTCTCTAACTTTCACACACCTCACCATCTGTTATTTTCTTACAATTGCTAAGAAACAGTTCAGTATGTTTTTTTCTGAAGCAAATAACCAAAAACATCACAAACACACACACACACACACACACACACACACACACACACACACACACTCATCAAACATCCATTTCAGGTTCAGTTTTTAATTTGGTTTGTTATATTTCGAGCTGTAGCCCGTCAATCTTACATCAGCTAGCTATATTTCTAATTCAGCAGTAAATCATGACATTGGCTGGGTAATTCACATTTTACTCACAGAGGGGGATGAAAACCAAGTGACCAAGCTACAGTCCTCTCTTTCACATGGGTAAACGTTTGAACTACCCATTACCCTTACATGGTGTACTGCATTTATACAACATCATGATTTGAAATACAAATGTCTTACCTTTTTAAAACACCACCACTCTTTAATGCATGCTCCATTCTAGATCTGCCTATATGCATGGATATGAGTTAGTAGTAATGGAATTCAGGCAGCGAATTTAATATTTTATGTTTGTTTCAAGTTGTATATGTTAAACTCATCAGATGCCACACTGATCTGTGTTTCAGCATGGTTTTCAATTTCACTAGCACCGGGTTTTCTTACCCATAGAGTGTTAAGTACTGCAATGGAAAAATAAAACCTTGATATAGTACAACTGCACTTTATCTGTGTGGGGCCTGCAGTATGGTAAAGAGGGTAAAGCCTGGGTAACCAATTTAGAGTCCCCCCATCATGGGTAAATACATGAATTACCTACAACCTTGCCGCACTGTGCTGTAATGAAATTATTTAAAAAAGAAAAAGCCTTGCTTGTTTAAAATAATGTGTGTGTGTATATATATATATATATATATATATATATATATATATATATATATATATATATATATATGTATATATATGTATGGCAAACTCCATTTATCATATACTTCCCTGGGTTGATGCAAGTCAATGGTAATGGTTTTCAGAGATACTGCACATATGCATTCTAATGAATATTTTTATTTAGTCACAGTACATTGAGCTACTCTATTACAAAGACAACAGCAACACAGTGGATAGCTAACTGTAGGTTTTAGTGCACAGAACATGAAGTAAAATTGTTTTCATTTCAAATGTAGATAAAGATGCAAAGGATGATTACATTGCAAAATAAGTATGTTTTGCCAGTTAGCAGTTAAAATGGTGACTATAAACCTGAGTGTGTTTGGTGGCTGCTTTGATCTGTGTTCCATTGCAGTTAATCAAACTGGGATACTGGAATTTACCTCCTACCTGCAGCTCAATGCACTTTAATGGGAAGTAAAATTGTCCCATCGTATAACTATGTATATGAATAATCATATCCAGTCTCATCTTGATAGACATGAAAAGAATGTATACGCCAAGACCACTCTAAATTGCTGTTTAATCTTGCATTTGTTTATGTCACTTAGAGCCAAAATGGGCCTCAGATTCCGTATCATTTATGACAGAAACAGAACCTTAAACAATAGCCCTTGCATCTCTGGTGGAACCCACTGGAATGTTCTTTTGTCTAGAGGGCTTCAGCCTAATGTGTTTTCTGAAGTAGCAGATAGGAAGTTATATCCAGCAGGAACTTTGGTAGTTGGGGGGATTATGTCATGAAGAGGAGTTTGTAACCTCTGGATATGTTGTATTCTCACCTGTCTTGTGTAATCTTTGACCACTCCACCAAGAAGAGGTACAACCCTCACTACCTCCCACAGGGAAACAGGGAGTAATTCACGTTTTTTACCATTCATGAACTGTCTGTGGCCTACCTATCTGGTGGTAATTACCCTTACATCAGTGATGTTTGTTGTTGTTATAGTTGCCTTGGAAAGGCTTGGAAGGGTCTGGGGCATAGTCCAGTTCCTGTTCCCCTCTTACTGAGCTTGTTCTGACCCTCATCAAAAACAGTTCCAGCACTGGCTTCTCTATGCTTTGGTAAACAACTTTGAGGATGCTGCAACTTGACTTCTACAGATGCGAGGGCTTTGTCATTCTCTTTCATATGTTTAATATGCCTGCTGACCTCTTCAAGAGGTCCTGTAAAGTGGAATACTAGCAGTGCTGCCTTAGTTTCTTCTGTAAAATTATTAAACCTAAGCCATGTGTTCTGGAGAACTGCTATGCCTGCTACTACAGTTTCAGGTGAACCATATTATAAATAACCTTGATCATATGGTTTGTGACACTGAAGGACTTGGCTGACTGGGCTCTGCTGTTATCTTTCTCATTCAGATCTAGCAAGTCATCTGCCATATAAAGTACAATTTTACCCAAAATCCTCACTACAAATTGGCCATGTAGGCCAGATAGTTAAGTGGTGTCAATGGTAATGTGGTAGATGCAAAGACATGCTTTTTTCATCCATGCATCACTCTGAACTCCTTATCAAGCAGACAGACGGTTAGGTTCTACAGACCGTAACCATCATCAGGGCTGCTACAGAGACTACTAGATCTGGATTAGGGGTTTTGACTAGACTGCCAATCCGTGAGTGGCCTAAGGATTTTATTCAACTTCCTGGGCACAGGGTTACTCAGTCAGGGTTCTCCCAAGCAGCAATCGTGGCATTTTTCAGGATGACCAGCAAGGGTGGGACCACCCATATTCTTGTAAACTTATAGGCATCCTACAACATCCTCCGGAGTGCAGTGATGGGATCTGTGTGACACCTTCTTTTCTCCTGCATTAATTGGAGGAACCCTCCAAATATGGTGTTATTGGGGATGACCACAGGGAAGCTAAACCTTCCACACTGTTCAAGTTGATAGTGTGTGGTCTGCTGGTGACGTTTCCATGTTTCGTTGTAGACAATGCCTTCTGTGTCCTCTTGGGGGAAGATTCCAACTCTAAAGAAGAGGAGTATCTCTGCAGCTTTGTCACCCTGGGAAAGTAGCAATGGTCCTAGACAAGGGACTTTTAGAATAACTTTACTTACTGCTGTGTAATCCACTGACTTCAAACAGTGGACCATCTCTAGCACTGGTAGTGGCAGGATCTGCTGCACCTCTGACTGAATGGACAGTGTTGTAAACAAGTGCATACCTATCTGTCTTGCCTCCCACAAAGCCTGCTAAGACAAAACCATGGATATCAGAGCCTGGAACTTTGAGATTGGAACCAAAAAGTTTGTGCTATTTAAATAAATAAGGCGCATGCCACTGGAAAAGTCGTGGTGGCCAGCATCAGCATTATGCTGTAAAAAAACCTTGGGTGTAAGGTGTCAAATATCTAATATTATAGTGGTATCAGTAAGACCCTGACCTGCTATATGAATGTTGATATTAACTACTGCATTGTCACCAGTGATAAGGGTTTCAGTAGCTATAAACTGAAGATGAGTCTAACACTAGTGAATAAGTTGGGGTTTGAGATATAAACATGGACAGCTTTGGCTGCAAAACAGAATATATCTCAGCACTGTTTTTTCTCCTGCACAAGGACAGCAGGCTGCCCAAGTCCCATCCTGTACCTCTCATATGGCTTTAAGTAATATCTAAAATCAAAATCTAGAATAACTGGGGTCCAGGGTGAAGCCATTCTCAGTGTTTGTTCTGGTGGTAGATGCCAAGAGAAAGAATCAGCCAAGGAAATGGTTTTCTGCATTTCAGTTTATGCCTATCCCTACATTTGGGCGATACTGGGTTGGCCCAGTGTCGGGACTGAGAACCCCTCTGATGTGGAAGGCTTCATGGGAAAAGTTGAACTTGCTGATATTAAGGACCATGGAAATCTTTCAATGGCAATGCCTGCTTTGGTTCAGCTAAAAGACTGCCCAGTGACAATTTTTAGTATCCTCAGGGTTTTCTGGGAACAGGGAAAGCCTCTGGGGGCAGGAGGTCCCTGGTTCAGCTTCAGTCACTAGTGGTGGGTGCAAATGCAACTTTGCTGATTACAGCTTTGTGCATTAAATACACATAGAGCTTCCTTGCATGTTTGCAAATCATCCTGTTGAAAACTTAGTAAATGGGATACTAAGAAGTGCTTTGCCTTTCTCTAAGGCAAAAACAAAGTGCCTATTTTTTGACTGGGCAAGTTCACTGCATGCAACTCTCCCTTTTCAGGAATGACCCAGGAGCACTGACTGCTAAAATGATTTCAGTGTCACACAGTAAGCACACGATGGCAGGAGGATTCAAAACATCAAACCCTAACTATAGGAAGCAGCTCATTAACACGGCAGAGCTTTACTCCTCCATGCTAACTCCCGGACGATTGACAAACAGTGCTTTTGTGTCCTGCAGTAGAAAGGGAGGGGCCATGGAGTCTGTAGACCAAAAAAAGAGAAAGGAACAAAGTTGCTGAAAAGCTCCCGAAAATAAATAAATAAATAAACAAGTAAGTAAATAAGTAAACAAACACCAGAAAAAATCAAGGGGTTACCTGCTTTGAAGTACAGTCTGCTTTCATATACACATGGCTTTATGTTTGAGGGAGACAAAATCATAACTCCAAATCAATTAAGAAATCTATGTTCAAACAAAAAACATGACTCACACTTGGGAATATTCAAATACTAAGAAAGCATGTAAGACTTTATATACTGGTTGAAAATTTCAGAAGAAACGGGGGAAAAAACAGAAGTATTACATCTGTATAACTCTTCATAATAAAAATGCTTATGAGGAGCTAATTTCACTTGAAATACCAAAGCTTTCCTGGAGGAAAGCAAGAGCTGATTTATTTCATTATAAAGAGAACTTCTTTATTCTGTGTGCTGACTATTACTCCAATTACAGTGAAGTTGTGCAACCATATCAAACTACAGGTTCAAGTATAACAATACCCTTTAGAAAATGGCTGAAAGTAACTACAAAACCCTACTGGAGAACACCCATTTTTCAACAGGATATTAATGTACAAGGAGAGCATGGGAACAAGCCACACCATGAAGCACGAAGAGGAGAAAAAAATCAGTCGTATGTTTTTTGGCTTTCCAAATATGACTGTTTAGCAAGCACTGGCTAAAACAGAAAAAGAAAATGAACAAAAGTAACAGAAATATCAGTTTCAATAAACTGCCATTGCTGTTTTATTTTTCACTTGCCATCTGTATCACTTACAAAGCCACTTCTAGCAAGCTTAGTAAAACAACTCAAAACAAAAATAATGCTGGGGTAATGCTTGAGACAAATGTATCTCCCAGTAGGTTATATCTTCATCTTTGGTGTAGCTAATGTTGTTTACAACCACTTCTGCACATAGCTGCATTGTAACCCTGAGATTATGAACATAACTAAAAAAAGGCCTTATATCTCTCTTTTCCTGAATGCCTATTTTTACTTCAGACTTGACGTTGGTAGATTTAATTAAGCGCCCGAGTTGTTTGTTTAATCTAATAATGAGGACTCTGTCATTGTGTATATTACTCTTCTTATTTTTAGCCAATAATCTCTTCCTTTTATTGTAAAGCTTGTTGATATTAAAGTTCTACCAGGGGGTTGTTTTTGTGCCTTTCACATGTTTCTACCAGGTACAGCTTCATCTATGCAGCTGTTTCCATATTCGTACAGTTTAGTGGTGTATTTTTCCACATATTCAGTAGATTTAACTGCGTATGACAGGGATTTTAAGCTTGACAATGTATCACTTAATAGTAGGTAGTTTGTCTTACAGAAATTTTTAAAGGTGCTGGGGCAGAAATGGTCCCTGGATTCAATTTTAATTTGAAGGAGACATAGTCAGACCTAACAAGTATGTCTGCATAGTTATTGACACTTGGTTTAAATGTAAGCAAAACACTCTCTCTACACCAAGGTTTAGTAATGCTCATGCCTTCAGACCCAATGGCAACTGTGTTGGAGTCTCCATATTTGTCAAAGAATGTACAGCCTCTAGGCAGATCCCTAGGGACCTACAAACTGAACTCACTGAACTTCAGATCACTATAGAAAGGATTCATTATCAAGTAAGAGCTTGTTACAGACCACATTCTTTGTCCCCTAATGAGCACATAAGATTCCTTAGTGTTCTAAATGACCTCACCAATAGCAAAAACTATATTACTTGGGGTGACTTCAGCTACTCTTCAATAAGCATGGGCACCTATACCTCCAATGTACAATATCCCCAAAAATTCCTAGACTTAATAAACAAAATTCTCTTGAACAGTTGGTAAATAAACTAACTACAGGGCACAGCATTCTTTTTTTGGGTCCACTTTGGGACATCACCACACTGGCCCAGCCCAGTTTCTCACAGACGTGCCAGGTTTATAAGCTTTTCTCTGTCCCCTTGACTTAATCCAATATTGCTGTGGTCAGTCATGGATCCTAAGAGTGTCCTAGAGTCTCAGCCATCTCTGCTTCTGTCCAGGAGGGGTTCTTATATGCCTTACCTATTCCTTAACCCTCCCATCACGCTCCTCATGCCTATTCAAGGGCAACTTATCTCATGGAACTGCTCCTCCCCTAAGGGAGCATCATTGAAGAACACCATCCCACCCAGGACAGGCACTCCTATCCCTCCATGATAGGTTCATAGGTTGGTACTAGGCTATCTGCCCGAAGGCATTTATAAGCCTAGCTAGAATGTGTTGGCTTTCGCTGCCCCCTTAGATTAGTTCCCTGTGCCTCTGTCCAGCAGAGCCACTGAAGTGATCCCAGAGGTAAACTTTATGTTTCCCATCCACTAGTCAAGGTTTCTTTTGAAGAGTGTTAGCGAGGAGCTCTGCCTAATGTAGATTGGGATCTTGTTCTCCAAAGCATAGGAAGTCTCTGGGACAGGAATCTATCCCTCCAGCATGTCCTATTTATTGTTGTGGTGAGGTTTAGATCCCTAGAACGTGTGGCTCACGGGGATAAGGTTTTCTTTAGATGAGGCATGTCCATCAATTCTGGGTTGGACATGGCCTTGTATGTCAGGCAAAAATCACCTCTGAGTAGGCGGTATGCAACCGAGTACAACTGGAGTTTCTTCAGTCGAGCTGCATAGGGCATCTGTTTGAGGCCAGTGATCCTCTTGGTGAGGTACTTCTGTGGTCTTTCCAGCTGTTGCAGATGTCTTGTAAGGTACATCAAAAATGGGCGTTGTACTCTATGATGGGTCTGATGAGTGATGAACAGAGGGGCACAATGACCTCTTTTGATCTGGATGTGAACCCTTTTGTGATTAGGTGGGCCACATAGAAGGATTTTCTAACCACTTTGGCAATGTGATTATCAAAGGTGAGATTACTATCTACTTGGGTCCCCAGATCCCTTATTATGTCTTCCGTATTTAGGGGACTACCACCTATGTGGTAGTTTGTGGGTAATTTGTTTTTTCCAAAGGGGATGACTATGCACTTTTTGGCATTAAGCTTGAGGCCATGATTTTGACACCAGGTATCTGTCTCAGTGAGACCCTTTTGGAGGATGTCTGTGTCAGCCAGAGAGTCAATTACAGCCCCTAGTTTGCAGTTGTCTGCGAACTTGGTCAGCCATAGTCCTCCTGTGCTTGCCTGTACCTCTGAGAAGTATATGCCGAACAGGAGGGGTCCTAGGACTGAGCCCTGGGGAATGCCACTTGTAACTGGTTTAGAGTCGGACCTAGCTCCCGCAACTCTCACCATGTGGGTTCTGTCTGTGAGCCAGTTGGCAACCCATCTTGTGACGTAGGGGTTTATGTTCAGGCTGGTGAGCTTGTCTATAATATCAGAATGGGGAATGGTGTTGAAGGCCTTAGCAAGGTCTAGGTAGGCTGTGTGTACCACCTTTCCCTCGTCTATAGCCTTGATAACTGTCTCAAAGAAGTCCACCAGGTTTTGGAGGCATGATCTGCCCTTAACAAAGCCAAACTGGGTACGGTCCAGTGTTTGGGGGTTCCCAATGTCTCTGTTAATGAGTTCCATGATGATGCGCTCCATAGCCTTGCCGACCAAGCTAGTCAGGCTTGTAGGGCGATAGTTCCCAGGGAATGTTGTGGCTCCACCTTTGTGGAGTGGAATAACCATTGCTATGCGCCACTCTATGGGTATGTAGCCTGTGGAGAGGCTGAGTTTGAACAGTGTGTTTAGGTGAGCGGTTAGTTTGTCTTTGGGCTCGTGTAGGACGCAGCCTGGGACACCGTCCAATCCCATTGATGCTGTGTTTTTGGCTTTGGAGAGGGCTATTTTAACCTGAGTGTCTGTGATTTCAGGTACTCTACATTCTTCTGGTATGGTTATGGGGGTGAGAGGGGTGTGAAGTTTGAGCTGAACCTGTCTGCCAGGATGTTGGCAATATCAGTCGGTTCAGTGTATTTTGTGCCATTCTGCACTAACTCCGAGCATATCTGAGCACTGCCACTTAGATTCTTGACATAGCTAAAGAATGCCTTGTGGTTATCTTTGGAGTCCTTGGCAATTTTTCTTTCAAAGCTCGCCTTGGACGATTTTATGAGGGACCATAGTTTCTTGCTGATACTGATCAGGAATGTCTTCCCTTCTTGGGATTTTACTCTTTTCTGTACTAGTTTCCTCCTTCTATTGTATAGCTTGTTTATGGCAGGAGTCCACCAGACTGGTTTCCTTTTCTTGGAGGAGTGAGTCTTGGTTTTGCTTGGGATGGCATGATCCATGCATTCTTGTTGCTGCCCGTAGAATGCATTAGTAAAGGATTTTGCAGCTTGGACAGTGTTATCCTTCAGCATGGGGGCTTTGAAACTTTCCACCTCGGTCTTAAGTAACGTGAAGTTTGCTTTTGAAAAGTTTTTCATGATGGTTTTCTTGTCCGGGGGTGGGGACAGAATATGGATATCCAAAGTGGTTTGTTTATGGTCAGATCTAACCAGCAAGAGGTTGACCTCTGGTATGGAACACCAGTCACCCATGTTTGTGATGACCAGGTCCAATATGTTGTCACAATTTATTTGAAAGTAGAACAAGGTACACACCATCAGCGATAACACAAACAATCAAAAGCTGTGGACAATAACTATATATCTCTACCTGTATATATAATTTCCCATAAATTCTAATGTAAATGGAGAACAATATTGGTTACTGTATGTGGGTAATACTATGGTAAATTTATTTAGTGTAAAAAAAGGCACTATAAATATATATTGTTATTAAAAAATATTACAAAATATTACAAAATTTTATTAAAAATGTAAAAAGGATATATATTAAAAACCTAAGTGTGCTATTAATATTAATAGTAAATTGATTGATTAATTAATTGTTTAATAAAAAAATATATACTTATAATGATTCAAATAATCAAAAATAATCAAGAATAAAAGAAGATAAAAAGATAAAGATATAGGTGAAGTGGGGGGACCTGATTGATTACTTCATTAGTCTATATTATAAATAAATAATGATTTAATGATTTTATAGAAATACAACAAACCTATTGGTGGATTAGTGGCATCAAACCACTGCCACCAGGTTTTTTTTGAAGGCTATTAAACTTTAATATTACCTCTTCTGGGATCATTTTGGGATGACTCCTAGAATACTGAATTTAAATGTGTGTGTTGTTCCTTTACTGCTTATGTGTCTGTATAAGGCGTTGTTTAAATCTTTAGTCTTGATACAATACATATGATCGCCTTCCTACATAGAACACAAGTGCAGTGACACACATACCAGGTATATGACCTGTCATACATTACAATTAATTTGACGTTTGACTGACAATGTTATGTCCATGTCCATTTTGAGATGAATCTTACTTGCACTGACAATTATTTAAATTTACACGCCCACACTTTTCTACTATTCTTTTTTTAGAATGATTGAGGCTCAAACGCTTAGCATGATGTTGTTGTGTTGTTAGTAACTTGATATTACAACCCCCATCCTATAAAAAAAATTAGTTTTTACCTAAAAAAATGTCCACTAATTTGATCATTGCTTATCATATACCAAAAATTACATATTATACTTTTGATATTTTCAACCCAAAACTTGGTCCCTTACCTTCTTGAATGATAGGTTTGATTTATATGTTGACCTAATTGATGACATTTGATATCACTTATAGGGATCATTTTGATGACATACATCTGCATCATGTCTAAAAATTCCTCTTGACTAAAAAATCCCTTATACATTTAATCTATAATCTTTCATATCATCCTCGCTCAACGAATTCCATTCTCACTGAATAAATTATGACCTTTATATACATTATATATACCTTAGGTGGATGAAATAATTAAAAAAAGTCCAAAATTGGAAAAGAAAAAGTCTGTTTGAATTGATGAATATAATCCATTGTCATTGTAAATAAGGGTATCAAGATATGGTAATCCTTAGTATTTATGTGTGAGGGTAATTTCAAGAAATTACTACTCTTTAAAAAAAAAAAAATCAATAGTAGCAACCTCAGTGGCCTGCCAAATAATGTATATATAGTATATCAAGTAATAGTAATGCCCGTTGAAAATAAATGGATTGGAAAGAAAATACACATTATTCTTCCCAATTTTACGACTAAAAAATGATAAATGGGGCACAAGCTGCCCCCGCTGCCTCCCTTATCTCTAAAAAAATCACCCTCCCGAAAGTAAAAAAATTATTATCTAATACTATGGCTATTAATTCGGTAATCAGACATATAGAGTCCCATTCCAAATCTGTATGTTTGGTCAAGCTGTTCGAGGGTCTACCACTATGGTATGGTTAAGTAATGGTTTAGTAAAATCTAACTTCCTTAAAAAAAGCACCAAGAGTCCTTAACACCATGTGGTATAAAGGTGTAATGGTATAAAGGTGTAAATTCAATCAATATCCTGTAAATAAAATTTTTTGTTAAAAGTTTTGAATAGCTGCCTGGAGGGGGTAGGTCTCAGGGTTTCTTATCTTTCTTATGAATCTTTGGGGATTCCCACCATAGTGCTAAAAGTAGGATGCTAACTCTGATAAAACTTGTATATGACATCAGCTACGCGCCTCAACCAAATATTCTTCAATATCGAAAATCAATCTTTGATAAGCAATATGTAATAAATGTAAGATATCTGTATATAATTCATTTATAGTCATAAATAGCAATTCCTCCCCTAATACTTATAATCATAATACGAATAGAGTTATCTTTAAGTAGTTTCTTATTCTTTCTTCTTTTTAAATTTTGATATACCTTCATCATACCTTTTAAGTAATTGTATTCGTTATAAATTTCTGGTATCAACACCTATATCAAAAGTAGGTGGTGTAGATTAGGTGGAGTGAATTTACTCTTCTTTAAAACAAGAGATTGAGACCATCTTCATTTTCTTTTCTGAGTGAAATAATTATCTTATTATAAAAAACTTAAATTAATTTTTCTTATAAATTTCTAAAATCAATTAAAAACATCAGTAAGTTTAAAACCCGGATTGAATAAATTTCATACCTTCAAAAAATAACAAAAAATACACCTATCAATACATAATTTAGAATAATTAAAGATGTTAAATTTAATATATATATATATATTATCTATAATCATTTCATATATTATTAAGGTGTTTCCTCCATCTGTGTGTTCAAGCTGTGTATCATCACTAATGGGACTAGCATTAATCAATTTAGGATGTTGAATATGTCCCAATTACTATTTTGGATACTTCCTGTGATAAGGTGGATCTCTGGTTTTTGGGTTTTCTGAAAACCCTGTGTATTAAAATTCATATATTCAAACACCTCATGATGTACCCTCTATCATTACTATCATCGGACCTCTAAATAGATATATTATTGTGTCTGTCATTAATAGTAATATTGGCCAGCCTCAGCCTCAAATTTATTATTATTATATAATCTTTTCCAAAATATAAATAATAAATCATTTACTATAGTTGCATTTTATCTCATCTTTGTATCAGTATACTAAGTCTTTTTCATCAAAAATTTCATAGTAGCTTTAATATATTGAAACCACATTCATCAAATAGTTTAGAATCCAGACACTTGTATTATCATATTATCTACCTTAAGACCATTAATGTTTTTTAATTCTAAGGAATAAAATATCATTGACTTGATAATTCTCTCTTCTTTTGTTGTTCCTGTGTGTATGTACACTTTATCAACACATCATCACATTTATAGTCAAAAAAGTCAGTAAGAAATTGATTAAATCGATTAAATTTGTCAGCTGTTCTTTAGCTGTGGCTAAACTAGTTTTGTGTGTGTGTGAAAGAAAATCTTTTTGTGTTAAAGGAAGTTCAACAACTGCAGAGTATGTTTTATTAGGGCTGTCTTTTGGTTTAGTCCTATTAGATTTAGCCTCAAAATCAATCATGGAGAAAAAAAAAAGTAAAAAATCCGAAAAATTGATGTTGCTACTGGACAAGGGATCGAAATATCAAGTCATCCTGAATGAGTTTTTTAGACGCCCTGAGCTTAAACAGTTAGAGATGGTGCACTTGTCACATCTGGTGGGAGTGTTGACCAGTTGAACCAGGGCATTTGAGTTTATAAATTCTAGGAAAAGTTGGGCAAGGGAGTTAGTACTTGAGTAGTTCTCCCAGTTAATGTTTGGGTAATTGAAGTCACCCAATATTAGGGTGTTTGGTGGGACCTTTATGTTTCCCAGTGTTTCCAGAAATGCAGAATGGGGGTCCTGGAACATGGTGGGTGACCTGCAGCAAGCTACAATTTGAATTGCAGTTTTACCCATTGTTAGTTGCACGTGGATGATCTCTGAAGCATCGTGCTGTGCCACTAACCTGGGGGGGGGTGTGTATCCTTGATGAATATGGATACGCCCCCACCTTTTGTATTTCGGTTTGGGTTCTGTGGCCAAAATGGATGGTATGAGTTGTAGCCTGGTAGTGCTGGGGTGCTCTCTGGAGCCTTAAACCAGGTTTCTGTTACTGCATATATATTTATTTTCTCCATACTGAGGAGTGCCTTGTGTGCGTGCATTTTGAGGTTTAGACTTCTGGCATTGAGTAGCATTACCCTCAGTTTTTTGTTACTTGTGCTATTTATGGTGGTGGGTTTGTCTTTTGAGCCTTGCCTAAAAAAGGCACTATGGGGGTGGCAAGAGCCTTGGCCAGTATTCGAAATATATATGGGTCTACTTCATATGGGTTGATCGACATTCATTTGGTGGACAGCTCATTTGGTTGACAACCGGTATTCAAGGCACTTAACAGGGATTTGCCCCCCTCCCCAATGTTGTGCAACCCTGGAGTCATTATATATAGTTAGGGGGGGTGTGGGGGGCACAGTTTAAAAGCATGAAAATACAAGAAAAACTACACATTTTAAATGAAAATAGGTGAGGGGCTGTGCCCCCCACACCCCCTAACTATATATAAAACAACTCCAGGGTCGCACAGCATTGGGGAGGGGGGCAAATCCCTGTTAAGTGCCTTGAATACTGGTTGTTGACCAAATGAGCTGTCGACCAAATGAATGTCGATCAAATCCTCTGTCGATCTTCTGAAATAGACCCATATATATATATATATATATATATATATATATATATATATATTTATATATATTTATATATAAAAAACAATAGAAAACAAACAAACTGACTTAAACAAGTTACTCAATTAACCAGAAAACTGAGCCCTGTTCCAGCAGTCTTCAATCAGACAAGTTCTAACTGCACACCCCTGCTTACTAGGGTGCAGGGGAACCTTCTCCAAAAAAAGATGGCCTGGATCAGTGCTCAAGTTATACAAACAAAGCTAGATTCAGCAGGCCTGAATCTGGTCTATGCTACAGCAACAAGGCACACCAATTTCAGAAAGAAACAGTTCAAATAAGCAGTCACAATAAGCCTGTGACCAGAAATTCCCAGCTCAAAAGGGCAGAATCCAGCCTCTCCTCCCACAAGAGTGCTGACCACAAACCTTCTTAATGTACAATAACTGGCCTGAAGCCCAAGTGCTTAAGCCAGAACTAATACAATTTTAGAATAGCAGACACTGGGCCTTCAATCAGCATTTCCCAGCTTAGAAGGATGTAAGCTAACTGTCCTGCCACAACAGTGCAGACCACAAACCTTCTTAATGTAAAACAGCCTATATGAAGCCCAAGTGCTTAAACCAAAAGACTTAGAATAACAGTTGCAAATTAATCAGGCTAACTTTTAAGAAAAGCAAAATAAAGTAGGAGGAAACACAAATACATTAAAAGCAAATGAATAAAGTGCAAAAACTTTTTTTTTTTTTTTTTTTTTTTTAAGTGCAAGAAGAGAGGAAGGAAGAACCTAAGTGGGTTGGCCTTCTCAAATCTTCTCTCTGTATTAAGTAGAGTGAACACTAAACTCAGAAAATGATCTAACTGTACTCGGTTAAGTGAGCTCCATCAGTCAACTGCACTTCTAACCAAATAGGGATCAGCTGGGCAGACACATCATTACTGATCTGATTCTTATTAATATGGCTATCTCTTGCACTATTCTGCTGCTATGTCATTCCCCAGTGAAGACCGACCACGAACATGTCACCTTTTCCTTTAAATTCCCAAAACACCTTACAGCAAACCACAATGAATTTATGGACTACAAGCATAACAGCCTCAACATACTCATATGAAATATCAAAATTCAGTTATGGCTCTTATGGGGAAAATGATAAAATAAAGTATTTTGGAGTATGGATTAAAAATTATACAGATGTGGCAGCTAAGGATATGTGGGAAGAGACCAAACAAAAAATAATATAACAATTAAGAAAACAGAAGCTCTGTTATATGCATATTGACAGTAAGATACAAGCAGTTAAAATGCTTTTAGTCCCTCTTAGTTTTATACACAGGTCAGGCACATTTTTATCAGCCAGAGACGTTGTGGATAGTAATTAATAAAGAGTTAAATGATTTTTATCTGGGAGGAGAATATGGCAAAAGTCAAGTGGGATAACGTTATTCCTCCAATAGAACAGGGCAGATTGAGATTACCCAAGTTGAAGGGATATTTCAGAGCAACACAGTTAAGACTCCTATACATAGCACAATCAGAAAACTTTAACTCAAAATGGAAAGAGATGATGAAGACCACGGGGGGGGAGTTCAATTAACAGGGAAAAACTGGGATTTTGGATGCAAACCTTTATGGAAAACAAAAATAATCATACAGAATATTATACTTATAAAGTAGCAGAAGGTATTCTAAGAACTTAGTCAATTCAGGAATGGGGAAAGGAGATTCTGCTGATAGGGGTGACTGAAATTAGGGATACAGACAATAGGCAAGAGAGGGCAGGAGTATACTGAAGAACACTGGCAAATGAATCAAGGTACTGGGAGCAGCTAACTAGAGAGGAAAATGTAATTGAATGAGAAGATGTCAAGGACTTATTTGGACTGCAGGTTAGAGATTGCCTGCCATATCAAGGATTGATTGTAAATACCACTGAGTACCTATAAGTGCCCAAACACCTCCAAGTCCAGCAGGGTTCATCCGACCAAAATAAAAATGTCTTATAATGCGACCAGCTCTGCTGCACCAAAGGAAGCAGTTCCACAGTTCTTAGTATAAAACGAATGCTTTATTGTCAACTAGCGTTAAAAGACGCCAAGGCAAGAAAACTTAACTAACAGCTGTAACGCTACTACATAAACTCGAATACTAGCGTTGACAAACGCCAAAGCAAAAACAACTGATGAACAGCTGAAATGTTACTACAGCATGAACTCGGTTAAGCGCTTTCACCCATATAATATGGGCTTCATCAGAACACCATTTCTAAAATACAGATGCCTTATATAACTTGTTAGGCGCCAAAAACACCAATTCAAAAAACAGCGTTCAAAACGCTTAAAGGGACATAGTCTTCCTAATATTCAGTCAACCCAAAAACAGCAATAGCGCAAAATTAGTGAAGAATGCCTGTTAACTTAAAAACATTGATTAAACAATACTGATCTGTTGTACAATATTATACAAATAAATATGGTATACTTTACTACTCAAAAAATGACAATTTGTATACTATATATACAAAATTATTTAGTGAAACGTGATAAAATATATACTACCAAGTACGATATTACCTTGAGTATGTATAAACAATACTATATCTAAAAAATATTAACTGTTAAAAACTGTTATTAAAAAACTGTTATAAATAACTATTGTTACCAAACATTGTTAACAAAACATGTAACTGCTATAAAATAGAACTGCTGAAACATAGTTTAATTGCACCTTGCTGGTGTTGTAACCATTTTCTGTATATTCGTAAAGTGTCCTATGTTTACCCAATAATATAATCTAATGGTCAATATTTTCTAATAAAATATATAATTACTACTATAATATAAACTATAAGTGAACCTCTATCCATAATATGTATTTAAATATACTCAACTGATAGTAATGATCATTTAAATCCCCAAAACAATTCCTACTGTATGCTAAACCTTAGAATATGTGACAACCTTGTAACCTAATAGTAAGCTTAAGTAACCTAATTAGCAGAGACATAATAAACTGGGGATGTACAACCACCTATATGTATTGAAATACTCATAAAAATATCATCTCCATATTAAACAATAGGAGAAAATATTTGTGATTATTTCCATCTCCATATTACAAATAATGTAGAAGAAATTCATACAATCACCAACAACAGAATAAATATAAAAATATAATATATAATATATGATAATATCATAATTATTGGATGTTAATTCATTTCCAATATGGCCTTACTAGATATGTTATCGTTAAGCCCCGGTGGAGTTGTGACATCTAAAAATAGTTGCCACCAAGTCTCCCTGTAACTCAATAATTTCTTATGATCCCTACCTCTGGGATCATATTTGATGGTGTCCAATATTGCAAATTTAAATTCATGTGTCTGACCTTTCACTTCAATATGTTTATATAAAGCACTCTTAGAATGCCTCTTCCTTATGTTGTACATGTGCTCATATATACGTTTCTTGAGACTTCTCTCAGTCTTTCCAACGTAATAACTTGTACATTCTTGACATATTGCTATGTAAATCACCATTTTAGCATTGCAATTCCCTTTTGCAAATATGAGTTTCGGTCTAAACAGATTTTGTATAACTATTTCCTTTTTATCTGTTATATAACTACATTGGTTACATGAACCACATTTTGTAGTATACTGCTTAGTACCATTACTATAATCTTCTTTTGTCATTTTAACTTGTTCTAAGTAACCTTTAATGTTCATTCCCATCTTAAACACTATTCCAGGTTTACTACCTATAATGTCCTTGAGACTCATGTCACTAGTAATCAAATACCAATAATTCTTAATAATTCCTATGACATCATTGGCAATTGGACTGTATAAGACTATTAATGATCTTTGATGATATCAAAAAGAATCAAAAGGAATCCACCACGAAGATTAAGAAACGTCTTTTATTCAACAAACAGGAACAAGCGCTTTCACATACGACCAAGTATGCTTCCTCAGGTTATATTATAGCTCCCAAAATGAAGGGTTTTTATATACAAAAATTGGAGCTAGTTAATCATTCAATAAATTAATTAAGTCTTTCAACTGAATAGTTAAAGCAATACTACTAGGTTGTCAGTGCAGTATCATTTACTTGCAATTAATAGATGCTATATTTCTCCGTTGTCATAGGAAGAAAACTTTTTATAATTAAATAAACAGTTTCAAAACAATCTATGTGAAAGCGCTTGTTCCTGTTTGTTGAATAAAAGACGTTTCTTAATCTTCGTGGTGGATTCCTTTTGATTCTTTTTGATACTTTCTTCTTCGTTTGCAAAGTGGAGTCCTTTGGATGGTAACTGTCTTTGGTTTACAGATCTTTGATGATGTTCATTTCCTTTTGTTTTCCTATTGATACAATCATTGGCATTATTTCTAGGGTTGTTGTCACTGCCTAATCCTAAAAGGGGTTTGTATGTAGTACCCCATAATTTTAATACATATTTGTCCACCTCATCCAACATATTTTGTGGGTATCCCCTCTCTTGAAACATGTTATTAATGGAACTAATCTCTTGTACCAAAATGTTACACTCCAATGTCATACTTAAAGCCCTTATATACTGTCCTTTATATGTGTTTTCCTTTAACCTAGCAGGGTGGAAACTACTATATGCTAAATAATTGTTGGAAAATGTTTCTTTCCTATAAATTTTAGAATGTAAAGAACCTTCATGTTTGTAAACCAATGTGTCCAAATACGCTATACCATCCATGTTGTAAGAATAGGTGAATTTAAGAAAATCACTACTTCCATTCAAAAATTTTATGAATTCATCCAGATTATCCATATTCAAATTCCATAAAATATAGATGTCATCTAAAAATCTCGAGTAATGAGAAATGTGAGAAAAATGTGAGCTTGGGAAGAGAATGTTATCCTCCCAATCAAGCATAACCAGATTGGCAAATATGGGATCACAAGCTGCTCCCATAGCTACCCCCCTGGTTTGCCTGAAGTACTCACCTTCAAAATAAATAAAATTATTGTCCAACATAATGTTCATCATCCCCATGAGCAAACTGATCTCTTCCCAAGGTATATCAGAATGTTTAAAACACTGCTACAAAAGGCTTCAAGACCCGCCTGTATGGGAATACATGAGAAAAGATCTATGACATCAATTGTGACAAATATACTCCTGTCTTTCCATGTTTGTGTGGGATAGTTCCTTAGAAATTCCCACAAATCTTTAACCAAATGAGTAATATTATTGTATATATGTTTCAATTTGACGTCAATAAATTTGCCCATCAGAAATGTTTTGGATTTGCTCCCAGATATAATAGGCCGGAAGGGTGGATCTAAAACATTCTTATGAACTTTAGGTATGCCAACCATCGTGGCAAGCCTAGGAAACTTAACACTCAAAAATGTATATATGTCTCTATCAACTCTACCGTCTATATAAAATTCCTCAATATAAGAATCAATTCTTTGGTATGCAATATTAATCTCATTAAGAGAGATAGGTTCATAATTGCCTGATCCATATAAGCTGTCATAAATTCTATTTATATATTCTAAGTTGTCATACAATACCACCCCTCCGCCTTTGTCTGGTTTCATTACCCTCACACTATCATCTGATCGAAGGTCATTCAACATGTCTCTCTCCTCTATAGTCAGATTACTTGTATAAGATTTATTTTTGTATTCTTTAAATAATTTGTATGTCTCTCTAGTCACAATTTTCTCATAAACTTCTATAGTTAGGTGATTTACTGGAACAAAAGTACTTTTCAAACTAAGCTCAGATACCCCTTTTTGACATCCTTATGTGTTCCCCCATTGGTGTCAGCATTATTAAACATAATTGCTAAGTTAATTTTCCTAGTGAATTTCTTTATTTCACATAAGCAATCAACTAAATCAAAACGCGGTGTCGGTATATATTTCATCCCCTTAGCCAGTAGACTAAAATGTGCGTTATGTATGCTTACGTTGGAATAATTGTAAATATTGAAACCATTTAAGGTGTATATTCTATCCTTCACTTTAATACCTTTAGCCACATGGGTGTCAGTGTTAATATCGATCTCTTTATCTGTCACCATCTGTTGTTGTCCCAATTTCTCTGTTTGTTTTTCCCTCTTGGGTAATATTGCTTTTGGTAATAATTCCTGTATGGTTCCCCTTGTTGTACATGGTCTCTCCAAAAATGTGAATTATTGTATGACCTTTCATTGTTTTGGACACCATCAATATTCTGTTCATTCATATATATCATATCAGTAACACCTCTCTTCACATTATTCCTAAACCGTATGCCTTCCCTTCCCTTCCCTATATTGTTCAATATCCCGATGAATCTTTTTTTGTTTGTTGTCACAAATATTACGTAGCCACCTTTCGGCTACATTGAACTGTTTACTATATAACCTTTCCCATTCTGTAAACAGTAGGTCACTAGTAATTCTCATATTTAAATTCTCCGATTCCTGTACTAATCTACTTAATTTTTCATCATTGTACTTGATAATCATTTTCATAAACTTGATACCACATTCATCAAAAAATTGATTAAAATCACTAATTGCATTGTCTGTCAACACTACTCCCATAGGTTCTTTAAAAAATCTCATGCCCTTAGGTGCAATTTTCATTGAAATGCATTTTTTTTGAATTGGTGTTTTTGGCGCCTAACACGTTATATAAGGCGTCTGTATTTTAGAAATGGTGTTCTGATGCAGCACATATTATATGGGTGAAAGTGCTTAACAGAGTTCATGCTGTAGTAGCATTTCAGCTGTTCATCAGTTGTTTTTTGCTTTGGCGTTTGTAAACGCTAGTATTCGAGTTTATGTAGTAGCGTTACAGCTGTTAGTTATGTTTTCTTGCCTTGGCGTTTTTTAACGCTAGTTGACAATAAAGCATTAGTTTTATACTAAGAGCTGTGGAACTGCTTCCTTTGGTGCAGCAGAGCTGGTCACATTATAAGACATTTTTATTGTGGTCGGATGAACTCTGCTGGACTTGGAGGTGTTTGGGTACTTATAGGTACTCCGTGGCATTTACATTCAGTTGTACCATTCTTTGTGGTTATATCAAGGATTGATATCAGAGTACAGGCAAACAGAAAAAAAATGTGTGTGGGGTGGGGGTGGGGGCTTAAATGAAAGACCAGCACTGATAGAGTTCTTAGCAGTATTTAGAAAAGAAGTGGCTGTTAAGAAAGGAATAATTAGTACAGCATATTCAATATTGCATGATAACTATAAGAATCAATTAAAAGAGGTTAGGAAGAATTGGGAAGAGATACTGGATAAGCAATTCACAAAGAAACAATATAATATATGTGTGTCTCCCAAATATGCAACAAAATGTAGAAGATTTAGGATCTTTGACTGGAAATATTTACATAGATATTGGATACCCCAAGCAGGTTCGAAAGAATCTTTCCTGAGGTAGACAGCAAATGCTGGAGATGTGATGAGGAAGAAAGAGGTAACAGGGAACATATTTTCTGGGAGTGTAATGAGTTGATAGACTTTAAAGATTCCATGCAGAATGCTCTGTTGAAGATGCTGGGTGAGCAAATTGGAGTGACTAGAGAATTTTTTTTTTGAGCTATGATACAGGGTTGGAAAAGCCTAGACACAGAATGGCCTTGCTGAGTCTAATTATGATGACTGTCAAAAAAGCAGTAACTAGAAAATGGAAACCAAAGTCTAAACCAAATTTACTAGAAGTAACAAAGATAGTAACAGAGATAAAACAACTGGAACTGGGATCTTTAGAAAAGGGTAGCAGTAACTTACACAAGAAAAAAATCGGAACTGTGGGACCACTATGTGCAGAGGAGGAATGATATTTTAAAGAAGGCAGGATCTGAATGAGTACGTAATGTTTGACTGACACTGACTGTATATATTAAAAGTGATGTATAATGTTTGCAGCTACAGTTGTTTTGACACTGTTTGTAATGTATAATGTTTGCAACTGAGATTGTGCCACTATGATTTATTTTCATTTAAATATATGTAAGATTGTGTTACACATGGTAATTTAATAAAGATGTTTCTTGTAAAACAAATACATGTACAGGAGGATAGAGGTTTAAAAGAAGGTAGAATCTGAATGAGCAATGTAATGTCTGACTGACAATGACTGGATATATTATAAGTGATGTATAATGTTTGCAGCTACAGTTGTGTCAGCATGGTTACTAATGTATATTGTTTGCAACTTAAATTCTGTCAGTATGGTTTATTTTCATTTATATAAATGTAAGATTGCCTATGTCATACATGATAATTTAATAAAGATGTTTCTTGTTTAAATAAAAATCACTTATGGTTATACCATGATTCAGCAAGGGATTCTAGACCCATTAAGAAAAATGCATAGAGACACCAGTCCCTACTAGAACTAGTTATCATGGGAAATTCAAAAACAAACCATTTAGCACCATAAATAAATGATATGACAAAAGAAAAATTTTGTCAAATTATTTAGTAAATCCAAATAGTATTAAAAGCATTACAAAAATTAATACAAATAGCATTAAAAGCATTACAAAAATGAAGAAAACTATCAGGAGCTCATGAACTTAGTCTGGCCTCTGAAGTCCAATACAATTATGAATAGTTCTTTAGCTATGCTAGAAAACTAAGAAGCAATACCCTACATTGCTCTGAACTTATTTATAATGTCACCTCCTACTCTGACCCAACAGGCATTGCAAATATGCCTGCAAACAAATGTAGTGTCAATTTCAACCCCAAGACCTTTACTCAAAGACCTGGAATATTTGAATCTCTTATCTCTAATGATCATGTATTGGAAGTGCTAACAAGATCAAAACTATTTCCTCTGTGGGACCTATACTTGGTTGCTTAATTAATAGTATAAACATGCCCTTTCACACAATCTGCATGGCCCTAGAGCCTTTTTAAGCTTAGCCATTCGTGCCCCATTTTTCCTGATTATCAATGCTCACAGAATGACTTAACCCCTCCCCAACCTCCAGAAAATGTTACATCCCTCAACTCCTTCTTTATAAACTCTATACAAAAACTAGTCAAATCTAACACAAATTCTATTCCTGACGCTCTTCCCCTTTCCTCCAACCTCACCACCTTTACCCTCAAACCTATACCCACAACTGTTATTAAATCCTTACTCTCTAAACTCAAACCCTGCTCCCCTTCAGCAGACAACCTGCCCCCATATCTCAAATTAGCAGCCCCCTCTATAGTCTATCCAGTCTCCATACTTATCAACCGATCTATCCAGGAAAACCTAGTCCCACAAATATGGAAAAAAGCTTACATTATTCCTTTGCACAAAGGAGGCAACTCCACTGACCCCTCAAATTTTAGACCTATCGCTATCCTATCGCCTCTCTCTAAAATCTTAGAAAAGTGTATCCACAAACAACTCCTGGAACACATAACTGATGAAAATCTCCTGACCCCTACTCAACATGGCTTCCACCCGCATCATAGCACATCTACCACCCTACTATCCTTCACCAGCTCCATATATACCTCTCTTAACAGCAACAAATGAGTATCATCCCTCTTCCTAGACCTCTCTAAGGCTTTTGACACTGTTTCACATGACCTCCTGCTCTCCAAGTTTTCTTCCCTCAACTTGTCCTACTCTACCCTTAACTGGTTCTCCTCTTACCTATCTAATAGAACACAATCTGTTAAATGGTTACAGCTACCTCACCTTTCCTTCCCATTCAAACTGGAGTCCCTCAAGGCTCCATCCTGGGCCCCTTACTATTCAACATTTTTACTAATGATCTCTTCCAATCCTGTCCTCATGCTAAACTTATTCAATATGCAGATGACTCTACGATCATCTCTACCTCTGGCAACCTAACTCACCTACATACTCTCACACAAGACACATTTCTCTCTGTTGAAAGATAGCCCACCACTAACCAACTCTTACTTAACTCTAAAAAAACAAAACTTCTTCTTTTCCTTCCCAAACCTCTCCAGCATCACAAAACCTCCTTCTCTTTCTCTTCCCTAAACAATGCAGTTATTTTAGCAGAGTCTTACACCAAACTTCTTGGTGTACACATCAATGATGAACTAAAATTTGACATCAACAACTGCATCAAAAAGACCCATCAGAAATTTGGACTATTATATAGAAATAAAAAATTCCTTACACAGGAATCTAAAACCTCCCTTGCAGAAGCCTGCCTCCTTCCAACATTACTTTATGCTGCCCCCATTTTACCAACCTCCAAAAAATCTATTACATAAACTTGAACTAACCTATAATAAAATTGCCAGATTCTCCAAAAATCTACTCTATCACTCACACCACTGCCCCTCACTACAAAAACTAAATTGGCCAGAGTTCCATAACCAACTCCTCCTACCACAGCTTCATATGATCCAATCAATCCTGCTACATCCCCATGCTTGCCCCTCATTAATTTCTCTCATCTCCCATTATGTCCCTAACAGTGAATTTTGTAGCTCTGAACACCACCTACTCCAAATCTCCAAACCTAATACAACCATAGGTAAAAGTCTGTATAGTCACACAGTCTCCACGGCTTGGAACAAGCTCCCTCTCTCCATTAGATATCTCCAAAACTTACCCATTTTCAAAACAGCCCTAAAGGACTACCTGCAAAATCCATGGTCCTGCCCCAGTAAAGACCCAACTTGACCCCCCCCCCGCTCATAAGCTTACCACAACTTACCTTCTATACTACACTTCCAGTTTCTCAACAGCTACTTAGTGCTCACTAGGACCTGCTGTACCCTCTACCCCCTCCTTGCCTCTCACCTTTAATCCTCTAAACAGGTTTATATGATGAGTTGAATTGTTATCTTACAAATTTCACTAAGTGGTAATTTTTTTCAATTTTTATATACAACTGTAAATAATTTATATCTATATTTTCAACCTTATATGCAACTGTAAATAATTTTTGTATCTAAGTGCATACACTATTGCAACTGTAAGCTTGTCTTGTATCTAAGTGTAAACACTATTTCAACTGTAAGTTTTTTTTGTATCTAACTGAAAACTAAGTATCTGGAGCTTTTCTCCTCGGGTCTCTGCTGAAAAGGGGCACTTGCCCAGCCAGACTAACCCGGTTAACAAATGGCAAATAAATAATAATAAATATACCCATGCCTTAGGGTATCTACAAAGTGCCCCTGACCATAAGGGCCACATGAGACAAGCCGGAGGGGGGGGGGGTAAATCTGTAATTTCCCATCCATTGGTCCAAATTGCATTTGAATAGGCTTAGGGAAGACCTCTGTTTTATATGAAAGGGGAGTCTGTTCCAGAGAAAGGGTAATCTCTGACACACTTACCTATCACTCCAACATGTTTTGTTTATGTCACTGACGAGGTTTGGATCCCTACATTGGGTGATTCTAGTGCTGTTTGTTTTGCAAATATGTAGCAGATCCATCAGGGCTGGATCAAAGAACGCATTGTGGGTTAGACATAGATCGCCCTCTGCAGTCTGTAGGAGACTGAGTACAGGGACAGAGATTTGAGGCAGTCCAAATAGGACATATTAGTTACACCCTGTGTTCTTTTAGTGAGGAATATCTGTAGCCACTCCAGCTGTTGCAAATGCCTGATCAGATACATGCTAAAGGGTGTATTGCAATCAATTATTGGTCTAATGAGGGCTGAGCATAGTAGGACTATGATCTCCTTAGATCTTGATACCATGCCCTTACATATACATTGCACCACAAAGAAGGATCTTCTCACTACCATGGACAAATGGTAATCAACTGTTGGGCTGAGGTTACTGTCAATCTCAGTTTCCAAGTCTCTTACCACTGGCTCTGCTCTTAGGGGAGTGTTATCAATGTTGTAATTTGCAGTGGCGATCGTCTTTCCAAAAGGTATAAATATGCATTTTTGCATTGAGTTTTAGGCCATGGTTCTTGCACCAGTTATTTGCCTGTGTCACACCTTCCTGAAAGATATCTACATCTATGGGGAATTCAATGATTGCACCCAACCTGCGGTCATCAGCAAACTTGATCAGCCAAAGGCCCTCTGCATTTGCCTTGAAAGTATAGAGAAGTCTATTCCAAACAGAAGAGGTCCAGTACTGAGCCATTTAGGACACCATTAAAAGCAGACATCTTGGTAGAGGTGGATTCCCCCACCCTAACTTCATGTGTCCTATTTGTGAGACATTTGGTTATCCACTGGGTGACACAAAGATTTATGCCTAAATTTGTGAGTTTGTCTATAATTCCCAAGTGAGGAACTGTGTCAAATGCCTTTGTCAAGTCAAGCTTGCAAGTATGTTCTGTTTTGCCCTCTTCCATGGCTCTAGTGACCTTCTCGAAGAAGTCCACCAAGTTTAGTAGGCATGAACTGCCCTTTCTAAAAATGAACTGGGATGGGTCCAGTGACTGAATATTTTCTATGCCTTTGTTTATCAGATCCACAATAATTCTACCCATGGCTTTGCATAAAAGACTAGTCAAACTTATGAGTTTGTAGTTCCCTGGATCCACTGATGGTCGGCCTTTGGGTTTGTTGATGGTCTGCCTTTGTGTAGAAGGATAACCATTGCAGTCCTTCATTCCCTAAGCATGAAGCCTGTTTGGGGGCTGTGACTGAATACAGGTTCTAGCTGGCCTAACAGTCCATGTTTCAAGTTATTTAGGAGGCATCCTGTGATATTATTAGGACCCACTGATGCAGTGTTTTTAGCTCTGAAGAGTGCAGTGAGGACCTGTTCTTTAGTGACAGTTGGGGGAAAAATGGTAGAGAGTATTTTCTGGGGGGAACTGTGGTACTAGGGGGTGAAACTGGAGCTAAATTTATCGGGCAGCAAATTTGTTTTATCCCCAGTTCGGTATAGGAAGTTCCCTTTTCTGTTAGTTCAGCATACTATTGGGTGTTTCGCTTAAGGTTGCGTACATAACTGAAAAATCCCTTATAGTTATCCTTACCCTATTCTTGCCTTAAAGTTGGCTTTGGTTGACTTGATTAGTCCACTGAGTTACTTGTTGATAAGGGAGTTTTTTGTCTTTTGTTGTACAACTTATTTATACTGGGGGTTCACTGAGAAGGTTTGTTATTGGAATTTTTCCTAAGTTTATTTGTTTGGTACTGCTGTTTCTATGCATTTATTTGCATGTCTGTACAGGGTTTTCATAAACAATTCCACACTGACCACCATATTCCCTGAGTTTGGGGGGGCTTGGAATTTAGCTATGCCTTCACTTAATATGAGGAAGTTAGCCCTGGAAAAGTTCTTAAAGATTCTGGTGTTTTCTGTGAGTTCAGCATTTATATTTATTTCAAGTGTCACCACTTTAGGATCTGATCTAAGCAGTGAGGACATTTCATAGGCAGTGCAAAGTTCTCTCATATTTGTGAGCACCAGATCCAGGATAATTGCACCCCTAATAGATGAACATAGTAGCTGCTACAGGGTCTTTCAGCCTGCATGTTAGTGATTGTGTGTCTATCCCAGTTTCTGGTGAGATATTTGAAATCATCCATGAATATGGTATTGGGCTGAACTAAGAATGACTTAGTACATTCAAGTATGTGATATGGTTATCCTAGGTCATAGATAGGGAACTGTAGCTAGCAAAGACATGGTATTGGACTTTATCTAAGTTTAGTTGGATATGGGGTAGCTTGAGCACGTCATATTGTTTGACCAATCTTGAGGTGTGCTTACTTTTTATGGAGATTGATACACCTCTTGTCCCCTCTTGTGTAGTAGCTGGTCTAAATGTATGGAAGGCATTATAGCCTTGTGCTGTTGGGGTGTCTTCCATGGATTTAAACCATGTCACAGTAATTGCATAGATGTCAACAATCTCCAGGATGAAGATTGCTTCCAGGGAGTAGAGCTTCTTGTTAAGACTCCTAGTGTTGAGCAATAACACCTCTAGTTTATCTTGCACAGAATTTATCACATTGGAAGGTTTATCAAATTTGCATTGCCTAAAAAACATGCTACAGTGGTGGATAATGTTTTGGCTAGTATCCAAAAGCCTACTGGGAACAGAGGTAGACCATCCCTGGCAAAGCAGAGTGGTCTGTCAATCATGTCCTCCTAAGTTCAAAATATTGGACCCCCTTAAAATGACACCAGTAACTAAGCCAATTGTTAAAGTCAACCATATCTTGTTTATATTGTGGTATCATCCTTGGATAAGGTAAAATGCTAGGCTAATACCTGCCTGGGACACATAATCTGAAAAAACTACCATGTCTCATTTCATGTAGTCCATGGAGGTATGTCTGAGGTCATTAACACCCACAAGGACTATGACAGAGTCATACTGGTCCTTGTGGTTCAATGCCCTGTGTGCATGTGTGATCTGAAGGATCCTTGCCCTGATAGGCAGCTGATTGTGACTGTCTCCTTGCTCAGCCTGGTGAAGGGGTATCAGTGTGTCTCACAACAGGGTCTCCAGTGATCAATACATTGGATTATGTGGCAATTTGACTTACGGTCTTAGAGGTTCCGACATTGTGAGATGTGACTGCAAGTGTCCTGGGGAATGTTGTCTTTGTAGTGTGTTTGGGAGGTTGCTGAGGGCAGTGCATGGGAAGTCTTTGAGGTTTGGGTAAATTGTATTTAAGGGCTGCAACATATCTGAGACTATGTGTATTATTAACAGTAGCTGTAATAAGTATGTTACTGACAATCTGTTTGGAGATATCAGTGTCTGTATGCAACAGGTTGCCTCCAAAGACATAGAGTAACTACATCTCTTGCATACTGTGTCAGTCTGTTTGCAAATAAGGTGGCTGTCAGTAAACATGATACAATTGCTATATAGACTCAGGATGCCCATTTCCACCAGGCTAGCTACAGAGAAAATTGGAAAGTGCACATCCATAGCTCCTCTTTTTTTGTGATATATGAGGGGTGGTGCAATTGCAGTTTAGAGTTATTGGGCTGGGAGGAGAAGTCTGTGATTGATCTAAAACAACACTCTTGGGTAATGCTTCTTAGAGGGCATAGTAGCTGCTCTGCACTAAGCGAGATACTTGAGAAAAAAGCAGATGAAGTTTATATGGAAAATTACAACTCTAGCTGGCTGCTTTTATACAGGCACTGTAAACCGCTGCAAGCTTCTGCTGGACAGCTCAGCAAAGGTTATATGAGATGAGTTAGAGACTGGGGAATTCAATCAGTAAACACTAAAATGGAGTATACATGTATATTTAAGGGTCAGATCCTGCAGCAATTCACAATTCTTACACTATTGTGAGTGATACTTTAAGACTAAGGTTCTTAAACTAAATAAAATGCAAACACAAAAAATGCAGTAGAAATGTAATACATGAGTCTCAGATCCTGTAGCAAATCACACTGCTCTCACTATTGTTAGTGATACTACAAGACTTGACTAAGGTTATAAACTAACATCTTAGGCATAAACTACTTCACCTAAGTTTAGTGACTGGTTTTATCCCCAGTGGCTGGCAAACTACAGTGGAGATGCCCCTTCATAAGGGTGGCCCTACAACTGACTCAGGGAATTAAAGACTTATCAGTTTTACAAGTGTCATCTGCAAAGGCATGGAACAGGGGCCCAGTGAAGTAAATATTGTGGGAAGAAATTTCCAGGGAATTGTTATGGCTAGGCTTGCATAGGCCTTAGGGCTGATAACCTATTACCAACCTATGAACAGATTTTAACTGACCTCATAAACTGAAATATTAAAAATCTTATTACACTTGACTCCCAGCACTTAAGCTTTATGAATGGTAGATCCTGTCTACTGAATCTGGAAAAAAATTCTGAAAGGATTATGGAAGCTGTAGATGGTGGCCATGCAATACGTAGTGTATCTTAATTTGGACAAGGTCTTCAACACCATTCCCTATGCTGGCATCATACAGAACTTAAATGCTTTAATAATTAACCCATATATGGTAATATGGATAGCAAACTGGATAAAACACAGTACACAAAAAGCGTGAGTTGCAGGTGCCTCATGAGAAGGAATGCAAGTAACCAGTAGTGTCACTTAGGACTTAGTGCTGGGACCTCTCCTTTTCAGCATTACTTTTAGATCTTTAAGAAGCGAGCCAAAACCTCTGGCTAATGAAATTTGCAGTTGACCTGAAACTGAGGATAGTTTTTTAAGAAGTCACGCAAAATCTTTACCAACAAATAAACAAAACATGGTGCAGCGATAGGATTAGAACTCAGCATCTCCCAAACCTCAAGAATTAGCTTTTCAATGCATATTAAGAGTATAACTCACTAACTTCATTTAGACATAGCCTACATAACTGGATGTTTGCCACAAATTTACTCTGGGATTGACTAGTATGGCCCTTCTGAAGAAAGGATGTGGGCATGAGGGAGAGTACTGGCAAGGACTGAACAGTCATAAAATTTAGTTTTTTTGTAATATCCATGAATTGTTGGGGGGGACTACTAGATTTCTCTGCATTTGTACTTTATTCACTTCAAATCTCTTCTTGAACAGCATCATTTCTTGTTCATTATTTAAGGCTTCACTTTCATCTGGAAGCATAGCTCTCAATCTCTTACCAACAGAATTAGGTACAACACAAAAAATAACCAAGGACACTTTTTAATACTGGTACTGCTAACTTAATGAGTTACTAGAATAATGAACTTAAACATCTTTATTAAACATGTTAGAATAAAATGTTCTGAGTTAACAGGTATTCTAAAGTAAAAGTATGTAACTATGAGGATTACCACTACTGTAATCCACCATCTCCTCTCAAACAATAACTAACTTTAGGACCTACTGAGCTAAACTCAGTGACAGCTGAGAGGTATGTCTTGAAGTTATTTTATTCCTGTTTTGCATGTCAGCTATTGTTCCTAATCAAGAAGTGTACAGAGCCTAGCACAGGCTTTCTAATGCATTTGAGTGTGCATGTGTAATCTGACTCATATGTTAGATGGCTGACTTTTGTTGCTATGTGAACTGTTGAATTTTTATGCATATAGCTTATTTTTACCTATGACTACTGACTTTCTGACTGTGAAGTCAAAGTTATACATTCAGTTTTTTCAAAACATTATTTTTTATAGTTTGAATAACTTTTACTGTACCTGATCTAGGTGACATTACACTCCTATCTACACATCAGTTCGACTCTGTAAAAAACAGATCATGCCTACTCAACTGAGTTGAGTGCTTTGAAAATGGTTACTGAGGCCACGAATAAGGGGGGGGACAGTTCAGAAAAGAGTAATTTATTGGAATTGCAAGTATCCATGTATACAGTTCAAAATATTTAAAATAGGTGGAAGGCTACGCCCCCCCTTACTATATATACTAACTCCAGGGTCGCACAACAGTGGGGAAAAGGCCATATATAACTTTCAGTGAAATGTGTTTCAGTGAATTGTGCCTTCAGTGAATTGAGCTTTCAGTGAATTGTGCACAGTCAAATGTGTTTCAGTGAAATGTGCTTTCAGTGAATAGTCCTAGACCCATACATATATATATATATATATATATATATATATATATATATATATATATATATATATATACACACACACACACACACACACACGTATAGAACATGTGTGTGGATATATATATATTTTTAATTATTTATTTATAGGGTATAGTGAAGGGAAGCCCCCCGTCCATACTTACTTGTGTGTTAATTCTAACCTTAACCCTGCCCCTAACCTTAAACGTATGCATTACCTTCCACAAATCCTTTGTTTATGTTTTTGAATGACTGATTGCAAATGGAATTTGCTTCCCTTTTGTAATAAGTGCATTGTGGGATATAACTTGTTTATGTGGGTTTCAGCATGTTAACTGAGGAATTTGTCAGAAAAAGGATGTTTCGGAAGGTTTTTGTGAAGTTTTTGCATTCAGGAAGTTATGCAGTCAAGATTAGTAAACATATATTTAGACACACACACACACACACACACACACACACACACACACATGCACACATAAATATCTCATATAAATCATACTTCCCCAAGAACCTATACTGTTTTATCTGGCCACATTCATTTAATCTGTGCTGTTTGAATTTCCATGTGTTCTCTGTCGTCTAGCTCAACACCTATCAAAACAAATTAAGCATTTTGATGGCTTAACTGATCTTGGTTCATTAACTTGATTTGTCAGCTCTGTGTGAAACATGGATCTCCCCCTGTATAAATGAGAATGTCACATATGCAGTTAGCTGTTAAAGAACTGAGACAACATTACAGCCGAGTGCTCCTCCAGGCGTCTTCTGCAGTTAACCCCTACTGCTCCTCTAGGCGTCAAATATGGATTGTTCATATTTGCATTAATAATTCCAAAACCATGTTACTTAGAAGGTACCAGGATATTTTGTCTTGAGCCATATGTGATAGCAAACACAACTCTGTTGATATTTGACCTCTTTCAATGAGAGTTTTCTAGAACTCTAAGGTGATAACTTAGTTTTTAAAGGCTTAAGCCACGCCCACTAGGGGTTAAAGGTGCACACTCAAAAGAGCTGCTCCGGAGTGAATGCAATATCTAGTCTGTGACCATCTGGCAACATTCTAGTTTCCTCCTAACCAGCATTCCATATCAAAGATTAAATGTATTTCTTGTCATTTATGCCTTACTCTGACTCCTTCAGCTTCTTCATCATTTATTATTCATTTACTAATGCCACTGAAGGTATCAGGTGCGAAGAAATTCTGTTACATTTATTCACTCAGCATAGGAATATTTTACACTGATGCAATCTAAACTTTGGCTAGTTAAATACTGAGGGCCTGGAGTATACAGTTAGTAAAATTGTTTTTGAGCTTACACATTAGGATCAGACAAATAATCTCAAAGTGGGCTAGGTTACAGATTTTTGTACACAACTAGTAAGTTTTTTTCAGCCTCCTGTCATCAAAGCTTTCCTCCCTCAAGTCCTATCCAGCTATCAATGTCTCTCTACTCATCTCCCTCTAATTATATTGTTCTGTGGCTGTGGTTTATTTCACTGAATGAAAACAAGTCTTCAGAAGAAGAAAAAAGATACATTAAGAACTGGAGACTAAGCAGAAAAAACTCATGGAAGGTTTTATAGCAGAAGAAAAAGTCTGCAAACAACCCACATGCAGAGGGCTATGTCCCCTGTACCCCCTAACTATTATGAGTATCTCAAAGGCTGCCACAGCTCTTGATAAGTTATAATTCCTCCTAAGAGTTCTCAATTTCATTTGTTATGCACCTAACAAACAGGATTCATTTGCTTTGTCCTCAATGGACTGTAGCTATTCTCTTCATTCTGCTATGCCATCCCAAACCTATCTATTGAGAAAAGTATTTCCTGCAGTGCTCCCAGAATTTGCACCCGGTTACACAATAAAACCGTTCTTTCTGTTACTTCAGAGCATCAGTTAAAGTAATTTGTTGGGAATTCTGCAACTTTTTAACCAAGCTGCTAATGTCTTTGTGCTTTCATATGTTTTGACATGACTTAACTTCAAAAAGTCTCCTACTTTTAAACCACCTTTCAGAGAGAGAGGGAATGGAAAGCCCACCTTTGGGCAGCTGTTAAGTTGAAAGACTGTTGAAAAACTTGAGATAAATACAGGATGGACAAGAATGATGCCCATTTACTCTGTAAATAAAAAGGCCTCTTAAAGAAGTAGAAGTTCTAAGCAATAGTGCAAAGATGTCAAAACCTCTACCATGCAGTCAAAATTAGGCCACATTTGCTGGTAATATTTTCTCCTGATTGGATGTTCATGGTTGTGACTTTCTTTTATTTTTCATGATTTTATTTCAGTGTCATGCTACAATTTTATTATGTTTTGCTTCTGCTGCTTTAATTTATGACTGGGAAGTTGTCCTTGTGGTTTTTAGCAGTATGTTTGTACACACAGAATATATAAAGTTTCATTTTTTTTTCTTTATGAGTGAACTGGTCTGAGTTAATGCAACTAATAATGGTGCTTGAGTGGTAGAGGATATTTACAGAATAGTGATGAATGTATGATATGTGTAGAACACTTCTAAAAATATGAACAAATAACAGCCCAATAGAAACCAGGTGCCCTTGCATATAAATGCGAAAAGTCCACAGATGAACTCAATATACACCCGAAGAAGCAAATAGTGAAAGCGCTTGTGTGCCATTAAAGCAGTGCTACTGTGGAACTTGGATCTCTTTTTTTATGTTTTGACATTATTCAAATGCTGCAGAAATGTTATTATCTCTTGGATTGAGAAGCTGGAGCCTTGCCTTTGCAGTAGTTTTGAGTTTATCTGAGTTCTAAAAATATGTAAACTCTGCAAATGATATAGATATTTTTCCTAATGGCAGACCATAGATGAAGGGTGTGATTAAAACATGTTTTCTAGTGTTTTTTTGTTTATCTGAATTCTTGCCGCATCAACAAAAGTTTACATATACTCCTAATATATCAAGAGTTGATCTGCATCTTTAGTATATCATCATTCCTCTAAACCTGACATATTTACACTACTTACTAAAACCTAAAGTGCAAGTACGTACACAATGTGCACACCAACATACAGACACACACAATAAAAATTTAACTCCCTATTTCCAGTCCTGTAAAGATGCGAGTATCAAATCCTTAGTGTCAGCAGCCACTAAGGGACAAAAACTATTAAAACTTTGAATCTACTGACTGATTAGGGTGGGGACCCAAGGGCTATCCTGTCTCTGGATGTTCCATTGATTATCCTTCCAGGCGTGTCTTCTAGATGAAGTAAAGTTAATCCCAGTTTCAGAATAAAAAGTAAATCTCAGTTTGAGAAAGAAAACTCAGGCACTCAGTTGTTGCTTCAGTAATTTTATTGGCAGATGAACGCTGCTTAGTAGACTGAATTTACCGACAGATTTGCTTGGTATTTATTCTCAGTTAGAGGGGAGTTTCCAAGCCAATTCCAGTCCATTAAGTCATGGAGGAAGGGGGGGGGGTCAGACTTTATTGTTCAGAGACCATGATTTCATGGTGGAGTTGACTTGGTGTGTTTGTGGGTGTGGTAACATAAGGCCCTATTAGGTTCTACAAATTTTTACAGTTTTAACATTTATAGTTGGGGAAATAAAGTTATTATAAAAAGAACCTAAACTATCTTACTATAATATTTAATAAAATTGTGTTTCCATAATGTCTAAGTTCTGCAGCATTTTCATAGTGTCTTCATCAGATCTGCCATTGAAATATATAATATAATAAAATAAAAATTCTTTGGTGGTTAAAATGTTTACTTTCTTGTTTCTGTCCTTAAATCTCAAGTTTTCAAAGTGTAGTAACCATTTGCTATTTTAGAAGTGAAAGGGCTGTTTGGGCTGAAAATAAAATGAAACACACAATAACAAAACACTCTAGTCTGCCTAAAACCAATCCTCTACACCAAATCTGCATTTTTACTTAAAGAAAACAGTAAATCAAAAGCATAAAGTGAAACATGAACTGAATCTCCCATTCAATTCAATGTAAAAAAATGCAACTTCATACACTGCGCACAATAATGCAACTTCAAACACTGCACACAACCACTATCCACATAACCTTCTAAATGCTACTTATATGAACCCTAAGAAATGAAATTCATTCAGATTTGAATGAACAAGTTAAAAATAAAAAAAAATAAATAAAAAAAAAAAAATAAAACAAAACAATGACTAGCCAAACAGAAAATAGCATTAATGATAATATAGATTAGATTCTAGTGAAACTATCTAAAAACATAGCTAAACAGTAAAAGTAACAAATATACGGTAATCCACACTGAACTATTAAAATGCATAAAAATGAAATGACACTAAAAAAGCTTAAGAGTTACTTCAAAACAACAGTAGAAAACTACCCATGAGACAATCAGGGGCCAATCTGAAAAGATTACAGTGAGGTGTAAACAAGGTGCACACCTTGTGCTAACCATTTCCGATTCAGAGACAGCCCTTTCACAGTGCTTTAACATGAAGATGTGCAGCAAAACAGCATGCTGTCTCTACAGCTGTACTCAAGACTAACAAGGCTTTCCAGGAGAGAGGCATATGCTAATTAGCCACGTGGTCTCCCCTAGAAATGTCTGCAGTAAGGCGTTTACACAGCTGAATAATTCAGGGAATCACTCAGCTGTGAACATGGCCATTCACGGTCACTCGTACTTAATGAAACAGCTGAAAACCTATGTTCAGCCATGGTAATACAGGCAAGCAGAACTAGATCATGGTTAAATAGGGACCTAGTCAGGAGAATGGACCAGGGCCCCGCCTCCACCCAACAGCCATTCTGGTATCGCATTACTTGTCTTTTTAACCCAGGTACCATAAACACTGATCAAAATTGTCAGTGTGCATACTGTTTTCTTCTTTACTTTTGAAATGAGGGTAGAGATTTGGATTTAATTCGAAACTTTTAATTTAAGCATCCTTTGCTGAACGGGTTATTCCCACTAGGCTGGTAGCATCTTTTCAGGGGGGAAAACATTGGTGGCATTTACACTACTAGGGGAAATTTGGCCAAGGCACTGGGGAACTTCCACCTACTCTTTTCAATAGCACAGGTAGATGTAAAAGATCTCAAAGCACCTACCATTAATGCAGACAGATGGGGCCTCGGTTTAAGATCTTATCCAAAGGGCAACACTGTGACACCAGTGCCCTGGCCCAGCAATCAAGGAGCCTCAATCCACACCACTAACACCAGAGAGGGCATCTCACATATGAGGATAGGATAACAAATACACACAATAAAGTGCAATTTCCCTTAAGAGCACACAAAGATCACAGTCAGTCTGGGGCTGGTTGCTCCCTTGCTCCCCAGGTCCCCAATAAGACTCCCCACTGGCACAGCTATAGGGTCCAAATCTCAGCCTAGTGGGCAAGCTAAAACCTCTAGCACCCTCTCTGTCCAACCAGTGCTTCGTGTCCCTGCCCAAGAAGCTGACACACACACACATGCACTTTGAGATAAGAGTTTATACAACCACACAGACACTCCTGGGGAAGGCTGGCACAGGTTCTCCAGCTGTGCCCCTTTCTCCCAGACTATACGGTAGTACCAGCTGCCACCACCCACTAATACTTATCAGCTACTCAAAGGCCCTTAAAAGGGTATCCAATTATTACTGTTCAATATTATTATCCAATTGGTAAGTGTAACTAATCAGTCAAAGCTTATTTGGAGTGACTTGGACAGTAAGCTCTATAAATATCAAATGTACTCTAGAGCTTAACTTACCTATACACAAACCAGCCACAGTTAAAAGGTTTTAAAATATTTAATAATAAATAATTAAAACCACAAGACAATACTTTCTACTACACAGGCAGTGCTAGTCAAGAGTTCAGAGATCACACAGAAATACTTAAAATAAATCAGTAGTACAGTTCTGACATCACAGAAAAACACTTAGTCTAATCTTTCTAATTTTCTAGCTATTGCTAAAAGAAAACACACTTCTAAAATAACTTACTTACATAGAGCTTACATAAGGCAGTGCTGAGTTGGATGTTCAAGACAAAAATGCTTAATAATCTCTGGTGCTCAGTGTTTAAATTGAAACTGCAGTTCTGATAAAATATTACATCATTTCACACTTTCCTGGTGTTCCCAGGCTGACAGAAACTGCATTTACATCATTTTACACTTAGAGCAATAAAGGACATTCCACATGTAAATTCTGGTCATTAACTTTAGCCTTAAAACAATAGGCAGGAAGCCTTCATCAAGCCCAGCCGGAGCCGAATTGTAAACATCAAAAGCAGTGATGAAATAATTTTAATTTCAAAGGACAAACAAGAAATGCTGACTTAGCTTTCTTTACAGCAGATGGCAATGTTGCCACATTGTTTTAAGTTCAACATTTCACAGCACATTCTTTCATTTAAAAAGAGCTTGTAGTTCAACATTCATATTTACAAAAGATAGAATTATCTGCACAATTCTATCTGGCTAGGCTGGCACCCTTTACCCATCTCTACCAGTCTTCACAAACACACTCAAAGCAGCAGCATTTACTTACTCTTCTAGCTTATCAGGTAGTGTAGCAATTCCTTTTCTTTTTTTTTTTTTTTTTTTTTGCATGCCAACAAAAAGAAAACTCTAATCTCTGGCATTTTTCAAGGACTGCAACTGTTTGTGAGTTACAAGGGACACAACACATATAAGAGGCAACAGTAGGAGTGTCCTGTAAAATCAGGGATAGTTGAGACAGATGGGTGTGTGTCCATGTGGGCATAGGCTTCAGGGCAATGCCAGGAGGAAAACTACATAACTCCAGGGAAAATAATGAAATTATTACATGGACTCATAAGGTCTAGCATCTCTGTGCACTTTACAAACACTTGGAAGAAAAAAACTTTAATGTCTAGCATTACTGACTAACTGAAAGGCTCTGTGATTTATGAGGACAGGGAAGAACATAAAAAAGGCATCAGGGAAGTTCTGTCAATTCAGGAATAGGTAAAAGGTATGTAATGTATGTCTGTGTGCCAATGTGATGCAAGGGCTGCTGGCATTAACTACCGCAGGAAAGTGCTGATTTACACTCACAGTAGTTAAAGGTGGTTCAGAGAAATGCAAATTAGCCACTAATGAGGTACTTCCTCATTGTGGCTTACATGTTTCTGAATCTCAAAATTGCTGTATCATGTGAACAGCCTTTTTTTTTACTATGGCTCTTTTCATTAGCACTGGAGTTCTTTCAGAATCCCCAGGTCAGTTTAAAAAATAAACATAAACTGCCTAAAAATCATATTCGGCAGTAACTTACCATCTAATGTAGCTCACTGACCTCAAACAAAAGCAGGAATCTAACATTAAAAAATATATTTGGATATAATTACAAAGGTTGACCTTTTGGCGTGAGTGTAAAATAAAAGCAACTTCCCACATAGGTATAGGATGGTCAGTTTGATATTTTACATGCTGCAGACAGGTAAAAATATCCAGGGGGATGAATATTTGAGAGGAAAAGTGCTGGTATGAAAATGTCTAAGATCGTGTTACAACTGTGACTGTATATGTATGAGTGTTTATGGGTTAAGGTGAGTAGATGCTAGGGAGGGTTATGGATTTTATGTGATGCTTGAGTCTCACTCACACACACACACACACACACACACACACACACACACGCACGCACACTCGCACACACACACGCACACTCACACACACCACACACACACACACACACACACATACACACACACACTAAAAATATTAAGCAAAGACTACCAGGTACAGCTGTACATCCCTCATGTTCTTAAAAAGTCAAGTTTTTCGGAAACAAAACCATTTACTTCCCTAGAGTTTGACTGTCATTCTTCAAAATACAGTGACCCAAAATGCTTATGCTTGTAATGTTTTAAAACAACATTTTTAGACAAAAGCTTGGACAGTTGTTATTGTACTTTGTGAGCACAAGACTCTTTTTGTATGAACATAATTATTTATTTTCCATGAGTGATTAGCCAAGCAGCCAGAAACCAAGATTGGTTCTTATTAAAACCCAAATAGGCAGATGAGTTGATGAAACTGAATAGTGAATAATTTTGAGTATTTCATTTCAGTTTGCTGAGACATTTTAATTCATGTTAACACATGTCTGGATATGGTCATCCCCTGTGTATTTAAATTGGCCAATGAAATGCAACACAATACTGGAAAACTCAGCTTGTACCATGATGTCATAAACATGTAACCAGCCTGCCATCATCTCGTGTAGATGTGACTGGTGTTTAACATGTCACTTCAAATACAGCACCTCAGAAGTGCAGCACCCCCTGTTGTGCTGCATTACAGTTCCAGTATCATAACATGGATCCAAGTGCCTGGGCAGGGACAGAGCTCACAATCTTCTGATATTGCTGGCATCAAAGACATGTATGCTAGACTACTGAGCCATGTGACTGTTTTAAACATAGGGAAATGACTGTTGCATTTTCCGGCTACTTTAGGTCAATATATACATGGCATGACTTTAACATTACACTATGGGAGCGAAGTTGTCAGTCAAGACAGATGAAGTTCTATTAGACAACAAGTAATATGTCACTTGAATAATATGGTATTGTGAGTTACTATTAGTTTTGCATTGATAAAAAAATGGGGGGAGCTGCTGTTTGTCCCCAGATAGTTGTACGAAGCTCAGAACAACAAATCTAAAAAGTCACAACCTGTCATGGTGGCTAAACCTGGAGAGGAGGGAGAGGGTAAGTGCGTAGAGTTTCACCACTTTTCCTCTACTTCAAGTTTGTGCAATATTGTTACATATGTGGTTTGTGGATGTGGGAGTGCAGGGGGGCTATCCCCTTTAACGAAAAAGTTTGTTGCAGTTTGTGACCTTGACAGCATTGATGTTTTGACTAGTAACCTCCCATGGTTTCAGTTGTTTTGGGTTTCAGTATTCTCATGTTATTTAAATAAGATGCAGTTATTCATAGTGGGCTTAACTGCTAGTTATGATATTTAGAAGCTGCAAGGAAATATTCCTGTAAGTCAATCAGTACAGGGAAAACTGAAGGTCTATTTCACAAGTCAGTAATGCCCTGCCAATCTGTTTTAATTAATTTAAGGAACACTGTTAATCTGAAATAATATCAAAGGGGAATCTTCTGGCATATAACTTTTGTGTAACTACTCACTAATATTCACAAATTTCAAAAAGCAAGCAGTATCAAAATATTTATTTTACAGTAGCTGTTGTAATGCTGTTGTGCTATAAGTATCTTTCTTTCTGATATAGTTGTTTTAAGCCTGGCACAAAGCAGTTCAGTCAGTAATGTCACTACCGTTTAATGTAAATCATTTCAAAATTTTAAAGACTCTCATGTTGCCTTTTGTATTAGAGTTAATGATGCAGCAAACAACACCCAAGCATTATCTGCTTCTTCTTTCTTTCTTTTTGTTTTTTTTTTTATCTTTCCCCACACAGAGGAATATGATTGGGTGTCTGATTATGACTAGCCATATTGCTATTTGTTTGAGACATGGCAAGAAATTTGCCTTAACAGAGAAGTTCAAAATCCAAGTCATAGTGGCACCTGACATAGGTCAGACCACTTGGTAGTTCATAAAATATGTCTCCATCAAAGTGGGGGACCTCTTCTATTTTACAGAATACAAGCTGGTGACTGGAAGGCTTGCTGGTAAGTACATTATTTATTTTATTTATTTGTTTATTGAGATTTGGTAACCGGGAAAGTCAGACTGGGTCAGGGACCCATTTTCAGAGGAGGCCTGGGGAGAAAAGCTCCAGTACAGTCATTAACAGATAATACAATATAATGATATAATACATTAGATACAAGCAAAGAATCCTAACATTGTTTCAAGATGCAGTCAAGATACTTTAGAGAATACATTATTTCAATGCATTAGTTTAAAGGGTATATATCTTACAAGTATATATTGCACAAGGAAATAATAAAAAACAGAATGTCTGGTAGGGATTTTTGGGGAAATGGATTAATACTTTATAGGAATAATATTAGAAGTGATGGATAGGTTTGAGTGGAGTGCAATAGATAGAAGGAAGGGTATATATGTGCTAGTATGTAGTGTTTAGAGAGTTAGGAGTTGAAGTCGGAAGGTTGGTGGAATGTTTAAGGAAAGGTAGTGATGACGTGGCGGGGGGAGGTGGTGAAGTGTTAAGTTTAGCAAGGACAGGTCCAAGAGTTGTAGAGGTAGTTCTTTAGAGTGAGCTTGACATTTTTGGCTGTTTAATGCTGGTCATGTTATTTGGGAGGCTGTTCCAAAGTTTAGCTATGGCATAAGAACAAAGACACTCACCAGCTCTTTTTTAGGTTTGTATACATCTATAAGTTACTTATTATTTGAGCAGAGATTTCTAGTGGGACAGTAGGTGTGGAAGATGTCTTTTAAGACTGGGAAGTTATCAGGCTTATATAGTACTGTCTGTGCTGTAATTAGCTGTAGGTAGTTGAGATAATGGGGGAATTCCAGCCAGTTTAGTTCCTTGAGAACATAGCAGTGATGGGTATGGTAGGATGAATTAGTGGCAAATTTCATTATCTTCTAAAGTTCCACGTAACAGGCCTAGTGGAAAAAGAGGGTCTAAATTAAGGAGCCAGGCCCTGAAGTGGAGCAAGGTATTACACCAGCTGATGGTAACATCTCCTCTTGTACAGGAAGAACTTACTGCATTACCAGGGCCCTGAGAGCTTGAAACAATACCCTTCTTGGCCACCATGTGGCTTCAGTCATTCTTTTTCTCTGAATTTGGCAATTAGGTGTTGAATCAGAGGAAGTGGGAAAGACGTACAACAATCTTACCTGCATGAGAATGAAAACACATTCAGCATCAACTCTACCTTCCTCTGCTGAACTAATCAGAACACTGAGAGGGCTTCAGTTCTTGTAGTGAAAATGTCAGTCTCCTGGAAATTCTTTATAAGACAAGATTCCCCTTGTCTTCAGATTCATGTCAGGTTAAAGCTGTGGCTGAAGGAGCCTGCCAGTACCATCACTTTCCTGGGAAGGGAGCAGCTATCATAGTTATGGCCCAGCTCACTGTTGGATCTTCGTCACCTCTCTGCTTAGTCATGTGCCACCATGTTTGTTCATGAAACACACCATGGCCTGACTGTCTGACAATAGCAGGGTTCTAGTTTCAACTTCCCTTTATAAGCTTTTAGAGTAAATAACACTGTCCTTAACTCCTGATGGTTTACGTGAACCTTTCTTATCATGAGCAAATGAGGGCATTTCCCCTAAGAGAATACATTTCTAGTGAAGCATCCACCATCAGGACCTGCAGTGGAGTCTGCTGCAGGAGAAAAGGCTCACCATGAAATATACTGATCCCAAGGATATTGCCAATATCCTGGCAGATCAATTCAGTGCCAACGTCACCCCCTAAATGGTCCATCTCAATACCAAAAGATTGCCAAATTCCAGTAATAATGGCCACATAGGTATAAAACGCACTCTCTAAAGCTAAGAATGCAGCATCCATGGAACCAGATGACATGCCGGGCTGTGTACTACATGAACTACAAAATGAACTGGCACCTCACCTAAGTGTCATGTTTAATCATACCATCACCTCAGGCTTCATGCCCACTGAGTGGCGCACAGCTACATTTATCCCACTCCACAAGGGGGGATCCACCTTGGATCCTGGGAACTACCGCCCCATCAGTCTGACGAGCCTGTTCTGCAAGGCCATGGAACGTATTATCATGGAACTTATAAACAAAGACATTGGCAACCTTAAAACACTGGACCCCAACCAGTTTTGGTTCGTGAAGGGCCGATTTTGTCTCCTGAACCTGATTGACTTCTTCGAATCAGTCTCCAGAGCCGTGGACAAGGGTAAGGCAGTCCACACAGCCTATCTGGACCCAAGGCCTTTGACACCATCCCCCACTCTGCAATCATAGATAAACTTACTAAGCTGGGCATTAATCTTTACGTCATTCGATGGGTTAGCAAATGGCTTACTGACAGAACCCACACTGTAAAAGTAGCTGACTCCAAATCCAGCTCCAGACAAGTGACAAGTGGAGTACATCAGGGTTCAGTCCTGGGACCTCTCGTTTGGCATCTACTTCTCTGAAGTACAGGCCAACACAAAGGGACTCTGGCTAACAAAGTTCACAGATAACTACAAACTGGGAGCCATTATTGAATCTCCAAATGATGTGAATACTCTACAAAAGGGCCTTAGAGAAACAGATGCTTGGTGCCAGAGCCATGGGCTCAAGCTCAATGCCAAGAAATGTATAGTTATCCCCTTTGGGAAAAAACATGTACCCTTGAATTACCACATGGGTGGCTGTACACTAAACACCGAAAGTGTGATAAGAGACTTAGGGATACAGGTGGACAGTAGTCTCACCTTCAATAACCACATCGCCACAACAGTCAGGAAATTCTTCTATGTGGCACACCTCATCACTAAGGGCTTTTCATCCAGAAAAAAGGAGGTCATTGCCCCACTGTACTCATCCCTCGTTAGACCCATTATAGAATACAACACCCCATTTGGTATGTACCTCTCAAGACATCTGCAACAACTGGAAAGGCCGCAGAAATACCTCACTAGAAGAATCACAGGCCTGAAGCAGATTCCCTATGCTGAATGCCTTAAACAACTCCAGCTATACTCTGTGGCATATCGTCTACTCCGAGGCGATCTCTGCTTAACATACAAGGCCATGTCAAAACCAGAGCTGCTGGACATGCTACACTTAAAGAAATCCCAATCCCTCAGAGCCACATGCTCTAGGGATCTAAACCTTGTCATCGCAATAAACAAAACATGCTGGAGGGATAGGTTCCTGACCCAGAGACTCACAGACTCTGGAATAGACTGCCCATACATGTCAAGCAGAGCACCTCTTTGGCCCTCTTCAAAAGGAACCTTGATGACTGGATGGGAGAAAGGAAATTCACCCCAGGGATCACGTCAGTCAATTTTTCTGTTAATGTAACACAGGCAATTTATTCTTCAGGCCAGCAGACACTGAAGTTGCAGATGAAACACAGAAATGCAAAGTTGTTTGCAAGCAGCAACCTCTACATAAGTTACAGTTCTCTTTAATGTGGAATTATTCAGATGACTTTTACTTATACAGAGATTGTGCATATATTGATGGATATTGGTGGATTGTAACAACAGAAGTTTGAGTGGCCTTTTACTGTTAAAATGTTCTGAAATGGGTAGTATGGTCATTATTGGTTCATATGTTTTCTTTCATTCCTTACTAGAAAAATGTTCAAAACTACAAATTTAAAACATACTCTTACAAATGGTGCTGTATTATACAAGGAATATAATTTAATACAATCAGGAAGGTGAATCAACCGACACATGCATGGTCCTTAAAATGTGTGCAAGGGACCCATGGTTTGAAAACAGCCCAAAGGTAAATTTAATCCACTGACGGCTAGATGCATTTTCAATGAATTTGGGGTTTGGTGTAGTTTCAATAAATTTGACCTTCAAGGGCAGAAAAGTTTACTGTTGGTCATGCTGAGTCTGTTTTCATTATGAGACTGTACAGTTTTGTTTAGCAAATGACTGTAGTGTCTGTGCTATAAAATTTGAAATAAAAGTTTTAAAGTAAATCCATATATCTGTAATCATTGCAGAAGTAAAGAAGAAAATAATATGCACTCTGAAAAGTTTCAACGGTGTTTATGGTAAATGGGGAGAAGCAGTCAAATAATGGAACATGGAATGACTGCGGGAGGGGGCAATGCATTACGCTGTCAAAGACTCCAATTGACCATGAACCAGCTCTGGTCTCTGCATTTGTTTGCCAGTCTGTCAGACTTATCGACTGAGTTCTGAAGTATTCAGAAGCTATTTTGGGATTTTTTTTTGTTATTGTGGCATTGCACTTATTTTTTTACTGCTTTATGCTAAAGTTTAGAAATTGCTATGCTGCTTGTTTTGAGTTTGTTCTTGGCATTTCCTAAGGCTAATGATGCCTTGGGGAGTGGTCACCAATAAGCATGCCTGTGGTTGATGGAGTCCACCAAAGGACTTTCACCTGCTTGTTTTGTATCTGAGAAAATCACCCTTTCCATTTACAAAGACTGCTTATGATTCAACAAGAATTCCCTTAAGGCTTTCTGCAGCACCAAACGTTCCTTTCATTAAGCCAAGGGATACCCATCCTTCTGATATATTTGACATGGAAGTCTTCCTCTGTATTGCCAAGAAAATGTAAAGTAAACTTCCACAACAAAAAGGGCAAACCAGAAAAAATGGTTTCAAAAGATGCAGGCAGGGTTTGTGAGGCCACTGACTTCACATCAGTCCTGCACAAGAGACACCCATGCTCTGTCATATACATCAACAGCACAGTCATCTATTAAAGACATTTGGAGGCTGACAGCAGCTTAGTGCCTATGATTTCAAAACAGGCCTCTCCGGAATTTACCAAAAAAATACAGCACGACAAACTAGAGAAACCAAAAAAACAAAACAAAACTGGAATAGCCAATAGATTGCCACAGTTTATTCAAAACAAATACAATAAAATAAGTGTTTTCATCCCAGTATAATACGAGACTTCATCAGATGAACACTCTAAAAATATCCAACCTTATATAACACAGTCAATTAAATCACATGAGCTCTTCCTTAATTATATCAATCAAACAATAAAATACAAGGCTCAAAAATCTCTCATAAATGCTTTCTCTTTAAAAATGATAGGTTATACATAAAACAACAGTCCTTAATATATATATATATATATATATATATATATATATATATATATATGCACTCTAAATAGTATGTATATTTATTTTAATATACTCTCACACATATTATCTAACTTGAGCTCTCAGTTTTAAAAGAGATCCTATTGATGCTAATTCATTTAATCCCGACCTACAAACAGCATTAAAATATAAAATCCAATATAACTACCTTTTCTCTAAATAAATAGACCATGGCAAACCTCTATTACATTCCAATGATTTATATCACTATACATTTAAAATAATGCCCTGGATATTCTAAAATATTTTTATAAAGGGCATTGGCCATTTTTTTCCCTTTTTTATTTCATATTGATGCTCATATACTCTTATCTTTTAACTTCCTTTTGGACTTGCCAATGTAAAAAGATATACACATATGGCAAAGTGCTCTATAAACTATTCTCATTAAGTTACAATTATATTTCCCTTTTTATTTTAAAAACTTTTCCATTAATACACTGGACAACATTATTACTAATGATTTATCATTTGTTCAATATAAAAATTACTACTGTAGTATTTTTCTAGTATAGACCACAAAATTAATAAAAGAAATGAAAAGAAAATTAAAAAACTCGATTGGGATATTCTTGAATATTCAGAAAATAAGGCATATCCCGATCCTCCTGGCTCACAAGAATGGGGGTGTGAACTAGATTCAACTGCAATAGACACTAATGGAAACAGTGCTGTAACCCATAGGGAATCAGGTTACACTGAGAAAGATAAGCATTATTCCGATCAATAGCCCCCTTTAGGGTCACAATCTCTTTAGTGATCCATGAGAATAAGAGCCAAAAATCAAAAATAGAGCAACCAATGGATGGACACAGATTGGCCAATGCCTCCCTATCCACGTCATATGCCAAGGCAACAATGGAATGCAAAAAAGACAACATGGAACCAACGGTAGATGGTTTTGGACAGCATTCATAAATTGAAGGTACTGATTTTCCTTGTCAAATCCTTATGAACTCATTGGGTGACTTTAAAAATTACAATTATAGCACTCAGCATTTTGATACTGCAGTTGCGGACTTGTTTTCGAAAGGTTTAACTTTCACTCCCTCAAGGAAGTTTAATATTGCAACTACACTAATGGATTTTAAGATGTATCTTAGGAAACTGAGCCTGGCAGTTTTATTTAAAGATTGTAATATTCTATCTGGTTCTACCTTGAATACTGCTAGCATTTGCAATCTACCCCTGCATCTTATGTTTTTGCTTTTTGACAGAATATGGGAGTTAGATCTAAGACATTTAAGTTACAACATTGGACAGCATAAAGTGTATAATTTAAAAAAAGATGAATATGATTTACTGATTTATATTAGGTCATTGGAAGTGAGGTTTATAAGACCAGATAAGGGGTAACTTGATAACTATGGATAAATTTGATTATATAAATAAAATATTTTTGTTGTTGCTTGAAGACGTTTATCAAGAGGTTTCTAGAAATAAAATGAATAATGCTTATAATAAGATCAGAACTCAGCTTAGCGATATGTTGTTAAAACAGTGAATTTATTTACATGAATATAAGCATTTACAACGTGATAATCACTTGACTTTCACTATTTTCGGCCTACCAAAAATCCATAAAGGATTACATAATCCACCTATGCGGCCTATAATAGATGCTAGTAATTCTATCACAGCTCCATTTGCCAAGATGTTGGATTCTTTCTTAAAACAATTTTTGTATTGATTCTTGGGACTTTTTAAAAAAAAAATTGAAGTTTTGAAATTTGATAATTATGTTTTTTTTTTTTACTATTGATGTTAAAAATGCATTTTCGTCTATACCCCATCATGTTGGTATTTCTGGGTTTAGGGATTACCTTTTTAAGAAAGGGATAGCTCAGGCTAAAATAAATTTGTATGAACAATTTTTAGAGATTGTTCTGAAGAATAATTACATTTTCTTTGAGAATCAATATATTTTACAAATTAAAGGTATTGCCATGGGCACTACTTGTGGCCCTTTATTTGCAAATATAGTTATGGTAGAATGGGAGAACAGATTTTTATTTAATAATGTATGGTATAACTTTTGTGTTTTTATGGTAGATTTCTGGATGATATCTTTATTGTCTGCAATAAAGAGAAAGAAATACTTCCAGTATGCATACAGTATCCTAATAATACCACAGATTTTCTGGAATTTTCCTTTGAGATAGGTGTGGATAAAATTATTTAGATGAATTTTTAGAGAAAGACAAGGTTAATAAAAGATTTTCAAAATTTTTTACAAAACCCACCTACTCCAATTCTTTTTTATATTTTACTAGTTCCCATCCTATTTCCCAAAAATGTCAGGAGTTAAGGGGCAATCCTTATTTGATGGCTTTATTAATTAATGTAATATACTGAAATCTATGTTTTTACAAAGAGGCTACCCATTATATTTTACTGATACTATAATGCAGGAAGTGATTATTAAGAGAAATAATAATGTTTACCTGTCTTAAGAAAAAAGGTAATTTTTACATATCTTAATTTTTACTTATCTTGGGGCTTACCAATGTTGAAATGGTACTAGAAGATGTATAAAAATCTAATATAAAGATGAATAAAGAAAAATGAGAAGTTATGTACCTACCATAACGTTCCATGTTAGTTGTCTTCTCTCGTCTTCTTTCTTGCTGGATGGGTTCAGAGCCGAACCTCGGCTCCGACTCGGCATATACTAAAGCTCGAGAGCTAATTTTACCAGCTTGAGGCAACCCTATATCCCATGATGCTAGGTGGTAACTACCCAGATCTCGTTTGGTAGCTGAGAAACAATAGCCAATTCAGTCTCCCCTCTGAGGTGGAGGAGGAGAAAGGAGAACTCCCCAAATATCACTACCTGAAGCTGTATCTACTCCAGGACCAACTGTCTGAGCTTGGAATAGTGCAAGATAAGGTCCCTTGGAAGAAGGGAAAAACCTCTCGGTCTGTCCAGGCTAGGGGGGATGGTGGGCGGGACGCAAGAAAGAAGGTGAGAGAAGACAACTAACATGGAACGTTATGGTAGGTACATAACTTCTCAATGTTAAGTTGTCAATCTCGCCTTCATTCTTGCTGGATGGGACTGTGTCCCTAGCACCTTCATCCTGGGTGGCTCATTGGAACAGACTCTTGAGAACGGTGGAACCAAAATTTGCCCTGTTTCTGGAGGCCATGTCCAATTTGTAATGTGTAATGAAGGTATGAGGAGAGGCCCATGTGGCTGCCGCACAGATAGTATCTATAGGTAATCTAGCTTGAAAGGCTGTAGATGTAGCCAATGCTCTGGTTGAATGGGCTCTTGGCCTAGAAGGCAATTCTTTACCTCTGAGTTGATAAATACAGGTAATCACGGAAGACAGCCACCTAGACAGGGTTACTTTGGATACCGGAAGACACTTTTTACATTCTGCATAAGATAAAAAAAGCTGATCAGATTTCCTGAATTGTTTAGTTCTGTCCAGATAGTAGCGGAGCTGACGATGAACGTCCAGACAATGTAGATTTTGCTCCGCCTTGTTTGAATAATTAGGAAAGAAAACTGGAAGATCAATAGATTGATTTAAATTTGTCTGAGAAGCCACCTTGGGTAAAAAAGACAGGTTAGTTCTTAGAGAAAATCTGTCTTTATGGAACAGTAAATAAGGAGGGCGAATGCAGAGGGCATGAAGTTCAGATACTCTTCTAGCAGATGTAATGGTGACTAGGAATAGTGTCTTCCAGGAAAGCAACTTCAAGGAACAGGAGGCCGCAGGTTCAAAAGGAGGGAGAATCAAGGATGCTAAAACTAAGTTTAAATCCCACTGTGGTGGGGGGTCTTTGATTGGAGGCCTGAGTAAAAAGATACCTCTGAGGAATGCCTTGCAAAGCTTATGGGACATGATGCTGGAGTCCGACAAGCCTATGTGAAAACTTGAAATGGCTGCTAGCTGAACTTTTACTGTTGAGGAAGAAGATCCTGAATGAAAGATTTCGGCCAGGAAATCTAAGACCGAGTGTATTAGAGCAGTGAAGGGATCTATGTTCCTAGCCTTTGCCCAAAAGGAAAAACGTTGCCATTTACTAGCATAGATCCTTCTGGTGGAAGACTTAAGGGAAGCTACAATAATATCCCGGACAGAATTTGAAATCATTGGAAGCCTGGCTAGGGACGGAAGTGGAGCAACCAAGCTGTGAGGTTGAGAGATTGGAGGGATTGGTGCAGCTGCCCTGATTGATGGGCCAAAAGATCTGGCATTGGATCCAGATGCCAAGGCTGTTCCAAAAGATAGCGATGCAGGAAAGGGAACCATATCTGTTGAGGCCAATAAGGGGCAATGAGGATCATCTTGGCCCTCAAGGCGGTAGCTTTCTGAATTGTCTGTGTGATTAATGGAAAGGCGTAGAGAAGTCCCCAAGGCCAATTGTGGACTAGAGCGTCTCTGGGGGGATGGCCTGGAAGGGGGAAGAGAGTGAAGAAGTTGAGGCACTTGCTGTTTTGTGGTGTTGCAAAAAGATCGCAGCAAGGAAACCCCCACTTCCGAAATATTTTGTCCGTCACCGATTGCTTGAGAGACCACTCATGAGGCATGAGAATAGCTCTGCTCAGCCTGTCCGCTATGACGTTGGACTTCCCGGGGATGTGCGTTGCTATCAGAAACCGCTGAGAAGAGATCGCCCATTGCCAGAGTCTGAGTGCTTCTTGACACGGGGATAGGACTTGGTTCTGCCCTGCTTGTTGATATACCATACTACGGACATATTGTCCATCTGAATTGCAATAGTCCCCAGGGGAAGAGAGTCTTGAAGGGCTTGCAATGTCAAAAGCACTGCTCTCATCTCCAGGACATTTATTTGCAAGTGGCATTCGAAGGGTTGCCATGTGCCATGGACTGTCCTGCCCTGAAAATGCCCCCCCCACCCAATCAAGGAGGCATCCGTTGTGACTGTGGCGACCGGGGGGGGGAGTAAAAGGTCTGCCTTGATGGACTTGAGGGGAGACCATCCACCAAGATAGATGTTTTCTGCAAGAGAGAGTTATTAAGATCTTGTGTGTCATTGGGAGCTGTTGGAAGGACCACTGGGAGAAAAGCATCCATTGAAGAAGCCGCATGTAAAAGCGGGCAAGGGGAAGAAGCATGATGGCTGCCGCCATGAGACCTAATACTTTCAGAACATACCTGGCCTGAATTTTGTTGTTCTGAAGAAGGACGTGAACATGATTTTGAATATCTAAGACCCTCTGCTCTGTTAACTTTGCTGAGAGCTGAACGGTGTCCAAGGTGACGCCTATGAAGGTAAAAGACTGACAAGGCGACAAGGCAGACTTTTCAAAATTTAGAGAGATACCTAGCTCTTTGCAAATGTGGATGGTGTAATCTCTGGCTAGAAGAAGTTGATGCCTGGTGGTGGCAGTGAGGAGCCAGTCGTCTAGATATGGAAACACCTGGAATCCTTGACGTCTCAGGTGAGCCGTAACCGCTGCCATACATTTGGTGAACACTCAGGGGGCTGTAGTGAGACCAAAGGGCAGGGCTCTGAATTGGTAGTGACTGGCTCCCAGCAGGAAGCAGAGTAACCTTCTGGAGCGCCTGTGCATTTTGATGTGATAGTACGCATCCTGAAGGTCCACTGAGCACATCCAATTGTCCTTGCCCAGAAGGGGTAAAATGGACTGTAGCGTGACCATCCGGAACCTTGTTCTTTTTACAAACTTGTTTTGTGTGCTGAGATCCAATATTGGCCTCCAGTCCCCTGTTTTTTTTGGTACCAAAAAGAACTTTGAGTAGACTCTGGATCCTAGCTGGTCTGCTGGGACTTGCTGGATGGCTCTCTTTTTTAGCAGCTTTGATATTTCTAGTGCTGCTTGTTCCCTTAGACTGGGTGGAACGTGTGGAAGAGACCCCATTTGAATCATTGGGGTTTGGATAAAGGGGATTTTGTAACCCTCGGATATGATCGACTGCACCCATTTGTCTTGAGTGAGGGAGAGCCAGGCTTGTGGGTACAGCGATAATCTTCCCCCGACTGCCTCCGAAGGTGGACAGTCGGGCAGCACCTCAGGGATGCTGGAAGGGTTTGTCAGAGAGGATTTCTCTGCTACCCTGGTTCTGCGGACCCCCTCTGCCTCTTGGATGGCGTCTGTTGTTGTTGTTCCCCCCTCTGCCTCTAGGGGTGAACTGACCTCTTGCGTCAGGTGTGACTCCTTGTGATTTACGGAACCACATTTTTCCATGCTTTTGACCCTTAGGATATGGTCTAGATGGGGTAGAAAAACGGACTCCTATGGCAGAAAGAGTCTTGCCATCTTGTTCGCATCTGGTCAAAGTATCTTTCACTTGAGGTCCAAACAATGCTGAACCATCAAAGGGGGAGTTAGTGAAAGACACCTTGAAGGGGTCTGCGAAGCTGCAAAGCCACATCCAGGTGTGATGCCTCAAAGCCACACCTGTGCCTGCGGCCCTACTCGCTCCATCGGCTGCATATGAAATAAGCCGCATGGAGGAGTTGACAATGGAATTCAGGGTTTCTAGCTGTGAGTTAATTTTGTCCTGAGACCCAGCAGCTGATGGATCTTGTAGGACCTCACCCAGTTCTTTAAGAATGTCTCTTTGAAGACGGGTGAAGTGGCATAAATAGTTCAGCGACCACATGGCAAAGGTCGCTGATGAGAACATCCGCTTACCGTACCTATCCATTGTCCTAGATTCCTTGTTAGGCGGATGGATAGGCACTGAAGGATCAGCCAGTTCCTTCTTAGTGGCTGCCGCCACCACCATGGCATCAACTGGTACACCTTTAGATAAAAATTGCTTATCAGAGGGGGCTGTTATAAATTTAGAAGGCCTCTGTGGGGTGGGTTCCATCGAATCAGGGGGCCGTCCACGCCTTCTGTGCCACCACTTCCATAAGGGGGTCAAAGGGCGGAGACACCCAGGAGGTGGAGGGTCGAGAACCAATAGCCTCCAGGTAAACTGACTAGTTCTCGGAAGGATTAAGGGAAGACCAGTCCCCCCTCTGTTTAAGGATTTCAAGGATGTCAGAGAAGGAGACATCCTCAGAGGGGGACCTTGGGGATCCTTCCGACTCATCCAAGTCAGTATCAGATGTGATGGACTCAGGGGAGTCCACATGCTTCCTCTTACATGTTCTCTTATGCGGGGGTTCACCTGACAGATCAAGAGAAACTTCGGAAGAGGAGGATATTCCCAATGGGGAAACCTGAGGCGTTGGATCTCGATGGCCGGGGGGAGAGAGAGTGGAAGGAGACATCAGCAGGCACAACAGTGGGAGGAGCTGATGGAGCTGACCGTAGAGCAGGCACTGGGCCAGTACGCTCCTCATGATCTCGAAGGCGCCCCTGTCAAGCAGGCTAGAGAGCTCCCACTCCAAAAAGCTAGGAACCCCAGCCGGCACCGACAGGGGCGGCTCCGAAGCTGATGTCAGGGCCGAACTCACCAACACCGACGCTCCGAGAGGGAGAATGGGGTCGGACAAGGGTCCGATGCCACTCGTCCCCTCGGAGCAGGCGAGAGAGTCCAAGCGCCCGGATCCCTCCAAAGATGGCACCATAGATGAGATCGGAGCAGACAGAGCCAAAGGGGGAGGTATCGGCTCCGATGTCAAAACGGTCACGGCTCCGAGGAGCTCCTGCTCCGAACACTGGGGTAGAGTCGAAGGAGGAATAGTATGTTGTATGGACATAGCCGCTGTCTGATGAGACGGGCTGTGAAGCATTTGGGCCAGTGCCTGAGACTTTAATAGTCTGCTTACCACCCTCTCAAGGTCATGATTGGAAAGCCTGGAAGACCGAGAGGAATGGCTCCGATGGCTCCGCTCCGAGAGTAACGGTGACCTCGGAGCTGAATGGATAGACTCCAGAGATGGATATCTGGACCTCTTGCGTGTGGAGGGCATCATGGATGATGGAGCCGATGGAGCCGACTTTGAAGACAGAGTCTTAGAGGTATCGGCTCCGGCTGGAGCCGATGCAGGCAGCTGTGATACAGAGGTATCGGCTCCAGCCGGAGCCGATAATGTCGCAGAAGGTGAGCCACCATCCGAAGGCTTAGAGCTCGGAGCCGACGGTTTAGGTGGCTTCGAAGGCTTCCCCGGCACAAACTTAGCCGGGGAACATTCGGGCTTTAATAAGCCCCTTAGGATCAATTTATTCCTGTGCTCTTGCAGAACTCTTAGGCTGAATGCATGGCACACCGAGCAAGAGTCCTGCAGGTGCAGGGGTCCCAGGCAATAAACACAAGAAGTATGACCGTCTGTCAGAGACATCTTCTGACAGCATGAGTCACACTTCTTGAAGCCTGAGACCTTTGCCTCCTTCGACATATTGTTGTCGAAAGGAAAAACAACAAAGACAGAAGAAAAACACACACACACACACACACACACACT